>NW_015150605.1:513887-521682 GCF_000732505.1 Cyprinodon variegatus
ATTGGTTGACGCGGCAAAAATTCAATTTTTCCATCTCGAGCAGCAACGCGTTTGCGGCGCGTCACGCACGCCAGCTGCGTTCGCCTGTCTGCTAAGCTCAAAACAACCGCGCCTGGCTTGACGGAGAAACCAGGAGAACAGCTGAGCATATTTACGACAGTGCACTTTTACTTTCGCCCTTTGGGGGTGCCTCGCTGGAAAATCAACACCGGTTGCATAGTGTACCTTTAACAGAAATATGTGTTCCCTGGAGCCTCCTTCAGGTTGGACATGCCTGGAACATCTAACAAGAGAGGAACCCAGGTGGTTCACCCTATCTCTGAGGAAGAGCCCAGCCACCATGCAGAGGAAGCTTATTTCACACCTTTGTATCTGGTTCTTTTGCTCATGACCTAAAGTTTGAGAACATAGGTGAGGTTAGGAATGTAGATTAACCAAAGACTATACCTTTTAGCTCAGCTCCATCTTCCTTTCTATTCTTCTTTCACTCCTGAAGTAAACCCCAAGATAACCAAGCTCTTCCACTTCAGACAGGATCTCTCCTTCAACCTCCATTTTCCACTAGTATTACTATGAAGTACATTTTAGCACAAAGTTTACAAATATAACCTAAGAAAATACAAAGCAATATGCAAGTTTATTTAAAAAAAACAAACAATAAAATAATTATATAAGAGCGTAAAGATTACCAAATCTCCACATTAACCTGTAGATGGAATCTCCATATCATCCTATTACCTCTAATGAAGCGGTGATGTTTTTGGTAGCTATGGTTTGTTGGATTAGGTTATGGAAAAAGTTGTGAACAGATGCTCTTAAATTGGGCTGATTTTGCCAAACTGATATTGTAACTGTTGTTTTATTTTATTTTAGCTTTCCTCTACGCTAACCACAAGCATGTAGATGTTTTAATCCAGGATTTTATTGTTTGATGACCTTGAAAGCTTGCTCTTGTTGATTCCGTTATCACAGGACTTTAGCGTTACTGTTAGGCGCATGCATGATCACAAGGCTGCTAGCTGCAACATTGTCTTCCTTCTGTGTGGTGGCCAACCCGCCTTAAGCTCATTAAAGCTAATAAAATGTAATGTAATGTGACCAAAATCAAGGGCCTATGCAATTTGAAAATAGGTTTAATTGCGATTATATTGCAAATGCAGTTAATTGCGCTACTTTGGAATTTGTTTTTTACTAAGGGTATGTCTCAGGCTAGCTTAGAAGCCATAAAACCGCAAAGGTTTGGGAACCACTGAGACACCCCTCCAAATAACACAACAGATGGGCGTATGGATGATGCTTGTCCAACTGGGCCTACATTTTTCCATAGCACAAAGAAGAAAGCGTAAACAGCAGGAGAAAGAAAGAGCATGAAAAATAATTAAAGCTAATTATATGTCCGAGGAGTTTTTGACGTTGGCCAATTTAACTGATTCAGATTTAATAATTACTTTCTGTTTTCAAAGTGTTAGAAGAGCTAGTAGCTTTTTGTTAAAATATCACTATTAATATGATAATTGAACATGTACAGACCTTCCAGGTAATTGCCAGTTGTTACGTTTAATGCTTAGAGTAGCATGTGTAAATTTAACAAACACAAAAAACTCACGAAAAATCTTTCTCTTCATTGTTTTCACCGTCTCCCTCCATTATCATCCTATATATTTTTTCACCCTTGACACCACTGTGAGCTTTTTGATCAGATGAGATTTAGATGGTACTAACTCAGCAGGTTTGCTGAATTTAAAACCATTTATGAACAAGTGGAAAGCACTCCACACCCACTGTGGAGGACAGTGGAGGAGTTATGCTGGAGTGTGGCATCATAAAGTCTTTGAAGCAGAGCTTTTAAATAAAAAGCTGGGGCCTAAAAAAAATCGAATGTCATGTGACCAAATGAAAAGAATAGGTTCTGAGACACAACCTAAGCGTTCTTCCATGGTCATCTCAATCCCCAGTAGAGGGTATAAGGGAGGAGCATGGAAGTACTGTCATGGTGGCAAATGGGGTTGTAGTATTAATACAAATGTTCTCAAATTTAACATGTAAGTTTTTCAGAAAAACATGTATTTTTTTGTAAAATTACCCTTTTCCCTATTAAACAAATGTCCTCAAATTACATTAAGGTAAATCTGGCTTATCCTGCGTCTTTAAGCATGAGCTCATCCTTCTGCCATAAGATACGGGGTTCCTTCCAGAATGTACAAACAGATAAACCCTGTTTATTTGTCAATTCTCACTGAAAACTACAGTTTTAATTGGGTGTTTATCAAAAGGCTTATTTTGAATCCGGGTAATGGGGTATCCCCTTTGATTGCACGCGGACTCACAGATCGAGCCGAGCCTTTAATCTCTTCAGCAGCCATGCTGTGTGTGGGAGGTTATGTGTGAATGAAGGAAACCGCTGCCTTGTGAGGATCCAGGCCTGTGATGTTACAGGTTTCATGTGAAAGCTGGGCTAAAATAGGTGTCCCTCTGTCACCTGCCCACAGCTCATAGTCGATGTGTAGCAGCAACAGTGTTCAGCTCCACTGATGCGTTCGGTGAGGAGTCTGTTTTAAAATTTACATGATTTGTTTTGCAAGTAATCAACTGCAAAGTGTTTTTTTTTTCTATTGTGGACCAAACACACGCTGATTAATTCGGTGACTGGTCTTCTTTGAAAAAGCTTTAACTCCATAGAGACTGTTAGGGGGACAACTTGAATCTGTGCCATGTGTAAAACCTTGTATATGAAATCCTCCCATTTGTCTGTCTCCTACAGCTCTTGATGGCTGTCACTTACTTTTATTAGGATTTCAGCTGGTTTTCCTCAGTAGACAAGTAAGGGATAAACACAAATACACTGCTCAACAATATAAAAGGAGCACATAAACAGCACAATATAAGTTCAATCAAATCAAACTCCTGTGAAATCAAATCGTCCACTTAGGAAGCAACACTTATTGACAATCAATGTAACATGTTGTTGTACAAATGGAATACACAACACAAAGAAATGATGGGCAATTAGCAAGACGCACTCAATGAAGGACTGGTTCTGCATGTGGGGACCATAGACCACTGCTTAGTACCTATGCTATCTAGTTTATGTTTTGGTCACTTTTGAGTGTTGATGAAGTTTTCTCACTTGTGGCAGCATGAGAATCTACAACACACACAAGTGGCTCAGTTAGTGCAATTCATCCAGGATGGCACATCAATGCAAGATGTAGCAAGAAGGCTTAATGTGTGTCTGTCAGAGTAGTGTTCAGAGGTAGGAGGTGCTACCATGAGACAGGCAAGCACACCAGGAGAAATGTCGGACACCATAAGAGGGCAACAATCCAGCAGGAGGACTGATACCTCTGCCTTTGTGTGAGTAGGAACAGGAGGAGCACTGCCAGATCCCTGCAATATGACCAAACAAAAATGTGTCTGCACAAATAGTTAGAAATTGACTCCATAAGGATGGTATGAGGGCCCAACATTCACACATGGGAGTTGTGCTCACAGCCCAAAACTGTGCAGGATGCTTAAGACTTGCCCAAGAACATCAGGATTGGCAAATTCACCACTGGCATGCTGTGCTCTTCACAGATGAAAGCAGGCTCTAACATGTGAAGACACGACAGAGTCTGTAGACACCATGGATCTCCTCCCAGATCTGAACTAAAGCAACCCCCCCGTTCCCCAGGCCTGATTTAGATGGAGCACTTCTGGGACATCATGTCTTGATTTATCCACCAATGCCACGATGCACTACAGAGTATCCAGGAGTTGTTGGATGTTTTAGTCCAGGTCTGGGGGAAGATCCCTCAGGAGAACATTCGCCACCTCTTCAGGGGCATGCCCAGGTGCTGTAGGGAGCTCATACAGGCACAAGCAGGCCCTACATAATACTGAGCCTCATTTTAACCTGTTTTAAGGACATTACATCAAAGTTAGACCAGAATGCAGTTTGTTTTCCGACTTTAATTTTGTGTCTGACACCAAGGCCTCCATTGGTTAACAAATTTGATTTACGTTGAAACTGTTTTGTGTGAATTAGTTCTCAACACATTCAGCTTTGTACAGAACAAATTATTCAATGAGAATTTCTTTAAGTCTTTCAGATAGTCTTTCGGAAATATAATGTTATTTGAGTGTTCACTTTATTTTTTTGATAAGTGTAAGTTACCAGACCTAAAAACCCATCAAAAAATCTGATTTATATAATCAAAATGTTGCAGATTAGAAATTCAGTCACAGTTTACCAATAAAGTCAGTGTAAAATGTGATCTTTGCAAACTTCTCTGTGATGTGTTGACACAACAGTGACTCACTCACTCAGGAGTAGGAGCCTGTTTTATATCTGAGTGATTCAGAGGTTAGAGTTAATAGGCTCCTAATGCCACAAAAACAAAAAACAGTCATATTTGGAAAGGGTGGAGAGAATAAAATCAGCCAACTGTGATAAAACTATGATAAAAACATACATAGAAAGGACTGTTTATTGGGTTTTAAAAAAAATGTGAAGGATTTTTTTTTTTTTACTACATTATATCGAAGTAGCATGTTCGTCTTTTGAACAAATTTAGCTCAATCTGTCCTCACATCAACACAAGCTTTTCATTATGCTGCCACCACCACATTTCCCCTTAGGGGTGATGCAATCATGGAGGTGTTCAGCATATTGCTTTGCATGTAGACCACCAAGATTCAATCCTGACAAGAGTCTTCTTCTGCTTGTTTGCTGTTCTCGGCAGAGGGTGCCTCTCACAGCTCTCTTCCAACCACAGCTTTCCCTTTACAGGTTCATATGGGGCCAATTTGCAGATGGAACAATAAATTGACAAACCTTCCCCACTTAGCTGTTGATCTCTGCAGCCTCTTCAGAGTGACTGTGAGTTGCTTGGCTGCTTCTCTGATCTATACTGTCTTTGTCAGACATGCACATTTAAGAAGACTTGCCAGGTTTTGTAATTTGACAGACTGTATTTCAAATGATGGAATGAATAGACATCTGCGAGGTAAAATCTTTTCCTATTTATTATAACTTAACCTAGCTTTAACCTAAACCACAACCTCATCCCTGACATGAACCCTTGGGTTTAGACTGAGATTAAATTACACACAGAAGGGCTCCATTTACAAGGTAGGAGACTTCAGAAGGCAGTTGTTTACACTCTGGTAATGGGCATTGAACTTTATTTTTACAAAGTATATGCAAACTTAATTGAAAGCCACATATCCTGGATAACAGACTAGACTGGACATGAAAATGTGAGGGGGTCTACAAGAAGGCTGTGGTTTCTGAGGAAGCTCAGATCCTTTGCTGATATTTTCTATAAATCAGTTGAGGGCAGCGTGACTGCTTCTGCCATCATCTGTACGGTTTGCAGCATCAAAGCAAATGATTTGGAGAAGCCTTAACAAGCTGATAAAGAAAGCATAGTTAGAGGCCTCCACCAACCTGCTGTAAGACAGACAGATACAGGAGATTATCCCTGCCTACATCTATTAACATCTACAACAACTCGTTAAAGAAACCTCTGCAAGAACTTCAACAACATATGATTGAATGCATCACTTGCTTTCAATTCACAATTTGACATTACTTTGAAATGTGATTTTGTGTCTTGTAAACGTTTTCTGACAGTCTCTTAATTTTTTTGTGTATGATAGCCTGTTATTTCAATATATTGAAGATACCAGACAATTTTCAAAGGTTTCCAAGGTGTCTGTGAGAGGAAAAGGCCTCACAGCATTACACGTCATCCACTGTTCTTATCGCAGAGCATAGATGGGACAGTCAAACTACTGAGTTACAAAAATTCATGTGCATTTCTTTTACAAAGATCTGAAAGCATTTTTTACCAAATAACAGGAAAGTGTGATTAACCAGAAATAGGATGTACTATGGCTGAGTATCTGCTCTTCTGATTTTAAAAAAAGCCTTGCTGGTTTTGTTTTTTCCTTCTGTAACACTCCTTTCTTGACCAATCCAAACCTTACCACTTGTTTCTGATTGAATAATTATTAATTAATAATAATAATAATAAATATTTTTTAAGATATTATTATAAAAAAATAAAATAAAATAAAAAAAACAACAACAAAAAAAACTATGTAATCTCTAACACTTCATTCTGTATATAAAAAAGTGGAAAAATGTGATTTCTTTTTTCACTGTTGAGTCCCCAAATAGAATATTTTTTTCCATGTAATAAATGAGGTAAACTAATAAAAACATCGAAATTTTATAGTGGGTTTCTTTTAAATTGAATGATATCAAAGTAGATTTATTCCACTTCATTGTTGAATAATGTTCCATAGTATGCTCACAATCATGTCAAATATTAGGTCAACAATGATAAAGGGATCGCTGGTTAGAAGAAAACAATTTAATTCAGTGACGATTCTTTTCTGCCTTTTAAATCGCAACAAGAAACAAACAGTAAAAGAAAAGTTATAATTTTCCGCCCTCTAGTGGTTACTTTAAAGTGTAGCAGCTTGTTGGCCGTTTGTATAACTCAATTTAACGTCCGCCTACCAGAACGCAGCTTATTGGTCAGCCGTTTCAATGGAAGCATTCGATTGGTCCAGACGTCTCTCTCGCAAGTCAACCCGGAAGACAATAAATACAGTGGAATTGTATAAGTAACCTACAGTCTGCAGCAGGTAAAGCTTTAAATACGCCCTTGAATAAATTACCATGTGGCAGAAAGAGTGTTCAAATAAGGATGAGTAGTTTTATAAGCATGAATAAAATGTTTTGTTTAAACTTTCCTCAGAAATGCCGACATCCCCTGTGAAAACTCGGATACCCCTGACCAGCTTCGGTCATCTCATCACAGAGGTGAAGGTAAGATGCTCACATATATATAAAACCAGCATTCATTTAAGACAAAACAAGTTCACCTAATAGTCTTAAGTTACTGGTGTGTTTAAATAAATTGGAATGACATCTAAAAATAGCCAATTTTAGTGAATAAAAGATAAAATCTTCATTATGCCCAGAATGCCTTTGAGAAACTATTTATTATAACTTTTAGAGAAAGAAAAAATAACATTTCACTTTGAGAAAACTAGACTAATTCATTGGGATTTGATTATAGGAGAAATGCTTTGCAACGAGCAAGTTATTCTGTACACAATCATCAAAAAACTGCTTTTCACAAGAATGGTAAAACAATAAAAGGCGACTACTTAACTCCCAGCTGTTAAGATCCTTGATCAAATGTTATGGAAAGATTAGTGGAAGGAAAAACTGTGTT
The DNA here is from genome assembly GCF_000732505.1 of Cyprinodon variegatus. Taxonomy (NCBI): domain Eukaryota; kingdom Metazoa; phylum Chordata; class Actinopteri; order Cyprinodontiformes; family Cyprinodontidae; genus Cyprinodon; species Cyprinodon variegatus. The sequence continues at coordinate 521,123 of NW_015150605.1, forward strand.
AAATAGGTTCATAAAGAACAGTGATAACCTCAGCTTAGAGAGTTTTGATTAAAGCCCATGTAAGTCGCAGGAGTCAGGGCTTTAAGAGCCTTCACACTGATTTGATGACTGTACTCGGTTGGCCTAGAAAAGTCAGCAGATCATCTAAGATGTGTGTAACATTTAAGAAGAAAACAAACAGACATCAAAGTGGTCCATTATGGTAAAGCTGTCATTTCATTTGGAAACCAAAGCCTCGGCGTCTGGAGGAGAAATGGAGAGGTACAGAAACCCTGTTGCTCAAAGTCAAGTGGGAAGTTTCCAAAGTCCACAATAATTTAGGGCCAGGTGGGTTTGATGAGATCCACAATAACAGGAATAATTTACAAGGACACCCTGTCACAGCTGATATTTCTGCAACAAACTTTTTGTCTAGCTCTTACTCATAGAAAACATATTAATTGTGCAGGAATAAGGTCTTAGCTCTGTTACACTTGTAGCCAACATTTCGTTGTCAAGATTCACCTTGTGTTTTTATATGCAATGACGATAAAGGAAGTCTAAGTCTAAACATTAAGTCA
>NW_015150605.1:521740-573962 GCF_000732505.1 Cyprinodon variegatus
CCATCCATCCATCCATCCATCCATCCATCCATCCATCCATCCATCCATCCATCCATCCATCCATCCATCCATCCATCCAGGTCGCCGGGTCGCGGAGGCTAAACAGAGATTTACAGACCTCCCAATCCACACACACCTTCTCCAGCTGCTCTGGAGGTACCCCGAGGTGACACAAGGCCAGCTGAGAGATATAGCCCCTTCAGCGTGTCCTGGGCCTTCCACAAGATTACAATGAACAGTTAATAATAATAATAATAATGGTCCGAATCCGTGGTGTCTAAAGTACACACATTTGTTACTTAAGTAGAAGTATAGATACTGCAGTTTTAAAACACTCTGGTAAAAGTTGAAGTATCAACTTGACCTCTTTACTCAAGTAAAAGTGAAAAAGCATGTGCTCCAAAAACTACTTAAAGTATAAAAGTATAAAGTAACCTTTAAAATAACAGTCAGATGTCACTATATAAATTGAAAGCTCAATTTTATAACTATTTCGAAAAATTCTTTGAGATAGGGCCAAGGATGAGGGAGGTCTTGTTGGTCTCCATCTCCCGATACGCTCTCGCCTGTGTCCGACCTTTCAGACATTTCAACATCTTTTTCTGAATGCGACATTGTAGCATAGCAGTTTGAAGAACGCCTGCTTGCTTCTGATTATTTCCTTTGGCGGCAGCACAAATTTAACGAATAGCTAACCAATGAGCGTTTGCGTTATCCAATCACCCTAGTTTTCACTAGATGTGGATGGCGCCAATGATCGGCATTGGATGGAGCACATGATGTGAAACAAATATTTATAAACATAAAACTGAAGCCAAGAGTAACAAGTAACGTTTGTTTTAAAAACGTCAGGAATAGAAAGTACAGATACTTGTGTTTTAGAAGTAGGAAGAAAAATAAGTAATGGAGTAAAGTATAGAAACCTAAAAAGTGTACTTAAAGTACAGTAATTAGGTATTTTTACTTCGTTACTTGACACCTCTGGTCAGAGTCATATCTGAAGAGCTGCAGCTGTTCAGATATAAATATAAATACATATATTTTCCACTAGAGGGCAGCAAAATCTCTTTTCCCCAGGAGTGAAAGCAAGTCGGTGCTAATTGAATGTAAGGGAGGTAAGGGAGGGAGTTACTCTCTGCAGCATGCAGCAATTCAAGCCTTTAAAGTGATCAAGTTGCATTTAGTTGCCCTAAACTTCATTAGGTCTGCAGAAGACTTGCATCCGATGGAGCTCTGGTAGGGGTAGTTCACTCTTACTGAGGGCAAGTTTAAACAATTCAAATCATTTTTAGCAAGTTTAAAAGTGGTAAAAATATATTACAGTATTCATACCCCTTTGACTGTTTACCAATCTTTATTTTATCTGCTTTTATGTATTTCAAATCCTTTTATAAGCGCACATTTAAAAATTATTGTATGCATCTGTTACCCTGATGCCCTTAAGAATACATCCAGATATTTTTTTAAACAGATATTTTAAAAGTCGCCTTAATTGACTTCATTGTGAACACATCCTATCTTTGAAGGACTGTTAGAGAATATTAGGGAACAAGAAGCATCATGATGACCAGGTTACACAATAGTAGGGTCACAGGTGAAGCTGTGGGTCAGGTTTGAAACTGATTTAGAATATAAAGCAATGAGTTTTGAACATCTCATAAATTACACTAACATTAGAGCATCATGGTGTGGGTATGCTGTTCTTCAGCTGGTTGGAGTATTTGGGAAAGATGAATGCAGTTAAAATCAGAGAAATCCTGCAGGAAATTTGCCCGATGCTGCAAAATACTTCAAGCTGTGGCAGAGGTTTGACTTCTAGCATCCGGGATTAGATCACAGCAGATTTCTGTGTTGAAATGGTCCATTCAGAATTCAGCCCTAAAGAGAATGTGCGCTAGCAGCATCATGCTGCAGAGAAACTGACGCTGGGTTTAGAGACAATATGCAGAATAAGCAAACATTCTGATACACCCTGGAAGTTCTGAGTGGAAACATTTAAAAGGACCTGGTTCTGGTGAATTTTGGATTAATTTGTTCACATCTGAGAAATAATCGTTTTGTTTTAGAAAATGGATCTTAGAGGTTTTGATAAACCACAGATTAAAAAAATGGGTGAAGGCTACAGTGAAGCTGGTCTCATTTGATTGTTCAGACTAAATAGACAGCGGCGTAGCAGAGATTGCTCAGTGAGGTCTCCGAATCAAAAAGCTTGACATCAAGACTGTCCTCTAGAACAGCGTGTTAAACTATGTAATATCCTGTCCAGTCCGCTCAGAGGTGCCATACATTAAGCTGCCTCATTTGACCTTTATTAGCTCAGGAACAGGACGATAAGGTGCTAAAAAGACACAACCTTCTGTTTGATGGTCTAGTTTGGAGCCAGAAAAGTGCCTCTGAGCTACAGCCAGCAGCAGCAGAGGAATATGATTAATCTTCTCTTCTAATTACAATTTATATACCCTGTGACATGTTGCTTTCACATTCATTTTGACGCGGCGACTGCTTGGCAGTAAGCCCTTCTGGATGCAGGAAATGGCCTTGTTACTTCTTTTATTCTTGTGGCTTTGTTTTCTTTTCTTTGCTCAAGTTTTAACTTTTGATTGCATTTTAGATTTTTTTTTTTTTTTTTTTTTTTTTTTTTTTTTTTTTTTTTTTAGTCGTCATTGATAATTGTCATTATTTAAGTCTTAATCCTGGAATGTGTAGATGCTTTTATGCATGTGTGTTTTGGTGTTTTTCTGTGTTTCAGAAGCAGCTGTTTGGAATGGAATCGCCTTCGCCTGTGCAGCTGACCGGTTGGAGGAAACACTTCAATAGCTACACACTGCAGGGACGCAGAAATGTACGTAACGCAACTAAACGCAACACTAACACCAAAACAAATACGCAATGAAAGAGTTTTAGTGTACCTTGAAAATGCTCACGTTTTCTCACACTATAAACACGAACCTTTATTTATTTATTTATTGACCAATAGGAACAGTGATTACTTGCAAAGGGACGCACATCTGCAAAGTAAGGCGTTCATTTACATCCAACCTTTCTATGTAGATCATAGAAAGGGTATTTTTGCCCTTAAAATAAGATATTTAGATATTATGTACTCAATAATACAATAATTTTCTTTTTATTTTAAATGCATTATCTTGTTCCATTGGCAAAGTGTCTCACCTTTTCAGTTAAAGAAAAATATGCACTTATTTTAACTAAAATTGACTTACTCAGATGTATTCCTTTATTACTGTTAACTGTTAAATATGACTGCTGGCCTTCTGCTCTAATAGTTAATTCCTGGAAATGTAAAGGGAAAACAATGCTAACTTCTCCAATTGGTTAAAATAAAAGAGAAGCTAGTTTGTTGTAAATCCTTCCACCATTAGCCAAACTATTGCAATCAGGAACTATTTGGTCCCAGCCAAAAGATCATCAAGCTAACTGCACAGAAACCCGTCTTTTTTAGCAGAGAACCAATGATTGTCTACAAAACACAAACCACAATTTCTGAATTGTAAACCAATGACAATAGAGTTGGATTCAAAAGCATCCTGATTCCTTAATATAGACTTAAAGTTAAAGCCGTCAAAACAAAGAGTTCTTTGTCCAACTTCTAAGGCAACATTTTCCAGTAACTGAGGGAATCCATGGCAACAAGGAGCACACAGACATGATGGATTATTAACCGTTTTCTCTTAAGATTTCCTTGTTTTGTTGGTTCTTTTTGGCTCGATCTTCACCTATCTTCACATCAACACTCCAGGTTTTTGCCAGCCTTAATGGGGGCAAGCTTTTCTGTCACATTCCTTCACAGACGCGTGTAGTTTATATAATAAACTACACATGATTCCCCAGTGCATGTTGCTGCCACCACCATGACTCACCATTGCAATGGTTTGCTCAGGTGGTTCAATGTAATTTTGGTCCCGTCTAACCAGAGCACCTTCTTCCTCTTTTTTTTTTTTTTTTTTTTTTTATTTAGCAATAAGCAATGTTCCATAATCGCTGAATATTGCTCAACACAAGTGCATGTTAAATAACAAAAGCGTAAAAAAAATCCTGACATAATCTTTTTTCCACTACACAATAATATACCACTTTAATGTAATCACAACTAAAATGTGTAATAAGATATTAATAGTTCTGCATGTTACTGTTTAAAGAATATTCTTTTTCTCTTGCAGTGCGTCTTGGCTACGTATGGGATCTTGGGGACCTTGGCTGCTGCTTACCTGATGAACAAAAAGCACCAAGATGGAAAACAGACGCATTCTGCTTCCATGCATTAAAGCTTCTCCTGTTCAACTGTTATTTATTAAAGGAAACCACATCCTGGCGTCTCTCAGCCGTTAGCTGAATGTTGCATGTTAATAAAAGCTGCATTCATGCCTTTCTGGTAATTGTGTTATTGAATTTAGCCTGAACAGGACAACATTTAGTCAGTTTGTTCAGTCTCGTTCTTTTTCACGTGATGCTCATCTCCTACAATTACGCTGCAGCTCAGGATTGTATTCTCTATTTTCTCATGTCTTTGTAACGCTGTTGCATAAGAAAAGTTGTTGAGCCAAAAAGAAACTGATAGTAAGTTTATCCTATAGAGCTGTGCTCATGTTCTGCAGACTTGCAAAATGCAATCTTATCTAAGGTTTGAGCATATTGTTAAATGTTTCTTGTGTATTTTTCCCTATTATGAAAAATGTCATGCCCTTTACTCATCTGGAAACTGGTCCTGAGGAACAAAAGAGAAGAATCACTGGCCTCAGAGTGTATTTCTCAGTAACTGAGAGGAAATCGACTAAAGAACGTATTATAGACAACAACAAAAAAACACTTAAAAGGTCAAAACGGAAGGCTCCTGTACCCGATCACCTACATTCAAACCACAGCTTTAAATTCTTTTTTCTTTCTATGCAGATTGGTTACCAGATGTTTGCCTTTCATTGGACCAAAAGCATGAGCTTCAACAGAAAGTTAGACGTGAAAGAGATTGTTATAACCCCAATAGATTTTAGTGGATATTCCGCTGCCTTTATAATGACTGACCGAGATATAAAATACATACCACTGATGACCTTACAACATTACCGCTTGAGTTTAGTTTTTTTCATTACTGAAACTTGTTTTTAGTTTTAAAAAGTATCTGAAATTTTGTTTTTAGTCATTCCTAGTTCCTCTGCACTGAATGAAATAATTTCCTTTAGCCCTAGAGTACCATCTGTATTCGCACACCTGTTTCCATCCTGTTGCAGACTGTGGTTTAAGAGAAAGCATATTTTTTTTACTTTGTACAGTGGTGGAACTGCAAAAAGAAAGACTGGACTTTATAATCCAGCCTGCATGGTGTTTGCATGTTCTCTCTGCACATAAACAGTTCCCCTTATGGTACTCTAACTGTCCCTAGATGTGAGCTTGTGTCTCTGTGATGAATGGGGACCTGTCCAGGGTGTACCCTTCCTCTCACCCAACGAGACACCAGGGCATAGACAGCAGATGGGTGGTTTTACATTACCTGCAGCTTCCACTCTGTCAATATTTATGCAGCAATAATTAGGCCAAACTGGAAATGTCAACAACAAATAAGCAACATAACTTGCTATCAATACTTCCATATCAGATTTGCTCATAGAACACAATATCTTATTCTTCAAAGCCTCAGTTTGCATGCTGAAATGTTGAATTTAATGGTTTCATAATCAGAAGATGACCAAACCAATAAGGTTCGGTTAACCAGTATCAGTTTTTCTGTCTCGGTGGAACAGGAGGTTGGAATTGAGTTTGAAAAGCTTCATCTGAGTGAATAAGGAAACACAAACACTTCAGACCTACTGTCAAGCAAGGTGTTGGAGGTGTGATGATGATGGTCTTCGTAACCACACGAAACCTAGCAGTTTGTTTTAAGTGAGCTGATCATGAACTTCTCTGTATTTTGTAGTTAAATGAGGGCTGAACCTCGGTGGGAAATCTTGGTCTTCAACAAGTAGATTTAAAACACAACAGGAAATCTGTAGAAGGGCTGAAAAAGAAGAGAATCAAGATGTTGCAGTGGCCTAGTCAAAGTCTAGAACTAGAGCTGGCTGAAACATGGGTTGTTCCAGACAGGGGCCAATGGGGGCCAGTACCCCTGTTGATCATATCCTGGCCCCTGTTATGGCCCCTGTACTGAAGACATAATACTAAAAGAAATTCTAATGATGCTATGCGCTGGAACAGACATGGTTACTGATAGGTCCTTTGGATCTATTTCATTTTTTTTCTTTACAAATTCTGTTTGACTAATTATTTAAAAACAATAACATGATAGCTTCCGTGGTATTGAGATAGGATCCCAGTTTTCATCTGCTAAATGTTTTTAAAAAATAAAAGTAAAAAATACTATAATTTTTTTCCATCCATCCTTTTTCTGACATGCTTAATCTCAAGCGGGGTCACATGTGATGCTGGTGCCTATCTCCAACTGCCTCCGGGCGAGAGGCAGGGTACACCTTGGACAGGTCGCCAGTCCTTCACAAGGCAACACAGAGATAAACCGGACAAAAAAACATTCACTCACATCTAAGGAGAATTTAGAGTAGCCAATTAACCTTACAGTCATGTTTTTGGGCTGTGGGAGGAAGCCAGAGTACCCAGAGAGAACCCACGCATGCTCAGGGAGAACATGCAAACTCCATGCAGAAAGACCCCAGGCCAGGAATCAAACCCAGAACCTTCTTGCTGCAAGGCAGCAGTGCCACTCTCTGCTCCACTGAGCAGCACCTGTAAGTTTTTGTTGAGTTCTAATGCAGATTTTATATAAAACATTTATTTAAACTTAAATTAATTCAAAAATATGAAAAATTCCTAAGTTATGAATGTATATTGACCAAATAAGAAATACAATTTCAATTAAACCTGATTGAATAGAAATCTAATTTCATGCAGCTCTCTCAATATATTTGAACTCCTTGCTCCCCCATGAGAACACGCTGCCCCCCTCCTGGCCCTCTGGGACATTTGGTCTAGAACCGCCACTGGACTGAAACGATTTTCCACTTTGACTTTTATCTTCTTTTTCATAACAGATGTTAGGACGTATTCATAAAACAAAATATCAATAAGCATATGAAAGGAATTATCGAAATGTATTCATCTATTCTTTGCACCCTGAATGTAGAGTAAACTGCATTTCTGCAGCCTTATTATACACGCACGCACAAAGCGCTGCTTGCAGATCACGTGATTTATAGGAATCAGCCTTGCAGAAGAGAAAATGAAAGCAACAGTATTTTTTTTTTTTTTTTTTCCCCCTTTACAGCTCCGCCTTAAAACCAATGTAGCTCCTCGGTGTGAAGCCACTGCACCCTTTCATTGCTTAGGAAAAGCTGGATCCCTCTGCTGTCATTCACTGTAAGTCACTCAGAAACTTTCCTTCTTCCTTAGTTTTATACAAACTCTTTCAAATGTGTGTTTTTAATTTCAGTCAGACCTGTTTGTATTGGACTTGTCAAGTGTCGACAGTGTTAAATGTGAAAGTAAAGTAAAATTAAAGTTTGTAGATAAATTATTATTTCTAATTAATTAAAAGCTGAACCAAACTGCTGTAAATGTTTCCAACTCCGCCCAAAGTCTTTATCCTACAGCACTTTAACGCCTCATTTAATTTGTATAACAACATAAAAATATGTCCCATTACCCGCAACAAGGAGCCGCGCAAATTAACATTTATATAACTTCTTTATTTATTCATGTGTTTACCTAAACCCTCAAATTTGAAGTTTTATAAAGCCAAGTCGTTTGGCACAAGAAAGGGTGTGACAGAGTTACTGTTAAAGAGATGAAGTGCAGATAAAGTCTGCAGCAATATAATTAAACAGCATGTAAATAAAACTGAAACCAACGTTTTAGACAAGTCATAAAATCTAAAAAAGAAAACAAGAACTTTGAGTTTCTCCTCATGCAGAAACTAAAACAAGTAGCTCGACAATTTGAATTTAGAGTATAAAAATGCTTTTTAATATTTGGAGACACTAAATAGCATCTGCAAATAATGTTTGTATTATAATGCTTGCAGGTCTATACCCCCTTCTCTATTATTTTGCATAACTAGCAGTGAGGTTCCCTGCTGTTCCACAGTTCTTCATATCACTTTCCTTTACTCTTCGTTTATTCTTAGATTTAATCATCACTAACATGCAGTATCCATGCTTCATCCCACCCCGGGTGAATCCCCTTTAAGACTTCTAGTCTGCCTTGTCTTGAAATGTTTTTAAACTTTAACATAAACCTAAATGAGGTTAAAAACATTGAATTAATTCATTTATTAATTTTCGATGCTTCAAGTAATAATAATAATAAACAGATCAGCCTTGTTTTGCAAAAAAATAAATAAAATCCGAGGTGAATATAAAATCTTTCGGATCCATTGTCTAAATGCTGCTGCCAGTCTTTTAAGTGGAAAACACATGAGCAAATCTCTCACATCCTGTTCTTGTTTCATGGGCTTCGTGTGCATCACTTACTGCACATCCAAATCCTGATGTTTACTTTTTTATAACGTGATGCTTTTGCTCTTCCATAGTGACTGTATCTGAATTTCCTCCAGCCTCATCTTACCTGACAGCCACATAGATCAGCTGACCATTTTTATTTTAATGGTCCCAAAAACTTGATGCAAACTGAGAACACTGGGTTCTTTCCATTTTCCCTTTTTCTTGCAGATGTCTTTCCGTCCTGCTATCATCTTTCACTTCAGTCCACAGTGTTAATTCATGTGCGCTTTTAAAACGTCTGTTTTCTATTTGATTAATGCTTGTTTTATGTCTTTTCTCTTTTTCTCATCTTGTCGATTTGTACAATATTTCTGTCAAACTGGCCATTTAATTTATTATTTTGTGAAAAGGTTTTTGGGACTTTCATTAATCATTAAATTAAAACTCTGTTACAATTTCCTGGAAATGCGGATGTATTTGTGGAAATGATCACTTCTTGTTTTCATTAAACAGAAAATAATGACATTTTGGTGCCCAAAATAAATCCACAGGTTTTCATTGTAGTCTTAGGGGTTTTTTTTGTTTTTTGTTCTTGTCCTGTATGAAAGCGAAAGCATTCTTCTGTGATTAAAGGCAGCAGCCGCCTTTCCTCTGTGACATATGTCACAGAGGTGACATATGTCACAGAGGTACAATCTTTAAATTATATCACTAATACAGACAGACAGGGACTGAAAGAGGTTATTGTTTTTACTGTCTCTATTGGAAATGCTTCAGTCAGGTTTTTCCTGTCCAGAATCAATTTCCAGTTATCTTTCACATCTGAGCTGCCTGCTCTACTTAAGCGGGCGATTTGACCCCAACTTTAACTATCATAGATGTAAGCAGTGGCTTCCTTTTAAAGAAACTTAAACATAAAATCACTTTATCCCTTTTTCATTGCAGGAACCTTTAGCTAGTCTCGGTCACAATTTTATTTTATTTTATTTTCCTTTCCCAAATCCACCTATTCCAGGATAATCTGCCCTGGTCTGGTATATGATTGTTCATATTAATCCTGAACTGTCCAAGGGCAGGGTTATGATTGCGGATCGCTGGGCTTCAGATACAACGTGGTACGACACTTAAAAAATATATTATATATATTATTTTAACTGGCTTTTGGAAAAAAATGGTCAGATATGGATTTTTCAGACAGGCTATGCTTATTATGTATTTGGTTTCTTATTACCACCGGCCGCATGACCAGAGTTTTTTTTTTCTTTTTTTCATAACTTCCCCGTATGTCATTAGGCCGATTTTAAAGGAAGTATCCACAGCCTTTTTAGAGTAGTGGAAACAGAAAATAAATGACCTGGGATTCCTTTTACCTGGGAAAAAATAAAATAAAATCCCATGCATGCATTTTTAGAGGAAAAGGGACTTTAGTTACCGTTAGAATTAGGGCTGAACAATTTTGCCACAAATTTTTCAACCAATATCGCAACTGCAATTTTACTTACATTTTCCTTTGTGCTAACGAAAAGCTCTAAATGCTATAAGAAAAAGGAGGAAAATGGGCTGCAGGTTTTTGCTGATGGATGCTTTGATGGTAGTTTTGTCTCTATAGAAATGTAAGTAATTAGTCATTTCTTGATAACCATTGTTACAGCTTAAAACCACTTTTTAAAAGTCTTTCTTTTGGTTGATGTATTTTTTGGCACAAACAACGTGTGGCATGTTAAGCTTTGATGCGTGTTGTCTAAAAAAAGGGGTGGGAAGAAATTTTACTGATCAGTTTTTGAGCCAATCAGAAATCAGTTGATCAATGAATCCGTTGTCACCATTTATTTTCTCTGCTACATGATGATTTTAAAGTAAAATAGTTATTATAGTGTAGTTTGTGAAGCCTAATATTATTTTTATCATAATATTACCAAGGGTTGTCTAAATTACAATTCTTAAAGCATTTTTTTATCCTTTGTTTGTTTTTTTTGTCGTTGGATATTGCTGATCTCCATCATACACATCTGCTGTAAACAGTAGATAAATTATATATTTTTTTTAAAAAGTTTGGATTGTGGAAACAAACCAAAACCAAAACTGAGGTAGAATAAGCACCAAGCAACATGAAAAACAGGAATGACTTTGTTTAAATAAGCAGTGATTTGTGGTCACATCTTGTTCCTGCAAGTTCCTAACAGATAAATTTGTTTTTACAATAAGATCTGGCTGCAGGGATTATCTGTGTTTATCTCTCTTTGTTGCAGCTCACTCATCTTTCCGTGGCGGATGACAGAATACATCCATACTCTACCTTCCTATGAGATCTGTGTGGTCCTTGTGGTAAATCTTAATTTAAAGTGAAGCTTCATGGAGCCTCGGAGAGGAGCTGGCTGCAGATGACCGATCAGAAAAGAGCTGATGATGGAGACCCTGCCTGTGGAAAGAGAAGGAAGTGGTGCAGCAGGCAGTCGGGAAGAGGATTCTCCATTCTAGGATGGTCAGAGACAGTCTGGACAGAACATCTGATCAGAACCAGAAACAGGAGCCGGCAGCTGAGACACAGAGCCAGGGTCAGAACTCGGAGGAGTCCGATCTGCCTCAACAAACAGCAAAAGCGGTTCATGCTGGAGACGAGGACCCTGCGGGATCAAAGCTAGATTTTCTGCTCTGGTGCAAGCTCAGATTTGAGGAGGAGCCTGAATCCTGGAGCCTGGTCAGTTTCCACTCTTGGTTTGCTTTCTGTAAATTAGTTACAGCCTTTTATTACTTATGGGAGTTCATTTCAAAACATTAAACAGATGATAAACATGAGATAAAGAACGAAATCTTAGCGCAGGAGTTTGATTACTGTCTGTAAAACTAGTAAGACCAACAATAAAACCCACAAAAAGTGAAAGCAAAAGAAGGGAAGCATTTGTTTTGCAGGCATAACATCCATCTAAACATATCTCTCGGCGCCTCAGGAATAACATTCAAATATTTATTCTCAATATTAAACATTATATTGTCATATTCTGTTACCAACAAATTTGCAAGGATTTTTCAACATTTATTCTTTATTACCTTTTCCAACAGACAAAAATATGGACTTTTTGAAGGATTGCTTCAAAGACTAACTGCTTTTTAGATCCAGATATTCCCTAGTATATTCAAAGTAAAATTATTTTTGCACATCCATTCTAAACCTCGACAGAATAATACCCTTTATATTTCTTTTAGTTTTAATAATTATGCCATACACCAACACACACAAAACAAAAACTTTTCTCAGAAAAAATTAGATATTGCATAAGACCAATAAAACATTATGATTAATACAGAAATGTAACTTTAATAGCTACACAATCATAGTGACTACTGATGACTCACCGTTGTCCAGTGGACACTTATTAATGGTTAAACCAGTGCTAAGCAAGCGGAATGACGACAGTTTGTGTATTGATGGGAAACTCAGAGGAAGGAAAAAGTGTTGTAGAAAAATTAAAAAAGGAAACCTGCAGCTCCCAGCTCCTCTGCATTGTTGGATTTAATTTTTCTTCCCTTACTGTCCTCCTTCAAGCTCGCCATCCAGGCCAGCGGGGAAACACCACGGCTGTTGTTGTTCCTGTTGTTTCTACCGCACTTTTTCCTTCCACTAAATTTCCCGGTTTGAAGTAGAGGGGAGCAATGATTGTTGGATAATTGTTATGTCAGCAATCTCTCTTTGATTGTGCTGTGACATTTCTGTCATTTTAATGTAATATTTCCTTTTTTTAATAGAACTGAATCAATGTTCAATAGCTGTAAGCCTTGATTGTTAAAATTAACTACATAAACACTACATTTGTCGCTCAGTGTTCAATAAACCTAAATATTAAGATACATATTCTAAATTAATTAGTGAAGTTATTGACATTTTGTCTTTATTAAGATACAGCTATATGTAGAAACATTGTTTAGTTGACATTTTAATTTATCTGAATGTAAATACATATCTAGTGTTAGAAAAAGCTTGTCATTTAAATTATAAGAAAAGACACAAAAGAGTAATTTTGTGCTTTTTTTCCTGCACAACATGCAATTTTTTCTCTCTTCCTTTTTATAAAATGGATGAAGACCGCCTGTAAAGTCCACACTTTTTGACACATGAATCCTAATATAGGAAATTCATGTTAGATCCTAAATTATCGTCTCATTATTCATGAGTTTCACAGCTATGCTGAAAATGAACCTCAGCCGCTAAACGAACACAGCAGACTGGCTGTTCCCTAAGAAGAAAAAGAAAGATCACTTTTAATTTGTGATTCAATCTACAAAAAACATTTCATACGAATCTAGAAAGAATGATTTAACAGGAGCAACGCTTTATGCTGCAGCTCCTGCTTTTGTTTTTGTCCGTTTTTGTGGGAAAGTCTGTCTGTTCAAACCGTTCCAATGTTTACTGGAAGCGGACTTTGAAGCTAATCGCAGAGATCTATTAACCTTTTAGACTGTGTCGAATATTTTGTTGATAATGGAATTTTTTTTATTGCCAGCAGTGGTTTAAAGTCTCTCAAAACAAACTAAACTATAAAAGTTGAATAAATTCTTGTACGGTACTTTGGCTGGAAACTGAAAGTAGCAATTAAATCCAGTGTTTCTCCAACAGCTTTCTGTTAATGTTTAAAAGTTGATCAGCAGTTGGAAAGAATCCAGGAATCCCAAATGCTCCTCTTGTTCTCACGAAAGGAAGCTGATATGTAAGGGTCAGAAGTAGAAACTAAATGGAACGATGATATCTTTCTAATATCTACCAACGTTTCTGCTTACATTTAAGGTTTCACATCAGCAGATAGGATACTTAATAAGTTGCATCTCGAGCTTACACGTAGACCTCAACACTTTAATTATTTAGATCATTAGATAGACAATGATAATCAGATAAACACAGTTTAATCCGTTAAATCCTAAATCAATAAATAATTGTCATAGGGCTGTTTAATTTTTTTTTTTATAATTCAGCTTTGATTGTCATTAATTCCTAAAGATTGATTCATAAAAGCAAAGATTGATTTAAAGTGCCATTACAACATTGTTATAACTATAAGGTCATGTCATTCATGTTACAATAAAAAAAAAAAAATTTATTATTTTGTAAAGATCTCAATCTTTAGAACTGGAATTGACTCGATTCTTGAATTGACACCGAGCACTAGATTGTTAGAAAACACTAGAGTGGTCAATTAACATTCTGACAAATAAAAAAAACAAAACAAAACTTTTGAATAAGATAAATTATTATTATTTTTTTTTTTATAAAAAAGAAAAAAAAAAGAATAAGTTAAATTAGATAAGTTATTGGTATCATTTTACATCTCTCTCTGATTGCATAAGTCATGATTTTCAAAAATATCACACTGATGATGTCTAAACAGATTTTCATATCATATATGATAAACTTAAAGGGTTAGATAAATCCCAAATATCGTTTTAATGATTATGTAATTCTTTGTTTAGGGTAAAAAGCTAAAAATCAAAACCATACCAGCCCTTTTTGAATGTGATTGGCCACACATCCGTGTTAAACCAATTAACAATCATCAACCTTATTAATGGTTAACTTTCAGCAGCCAAACCAAAACTCAGAGTATGGCAAGAACTTTAATAGAACTTTAATAGAACCCCTCTTACAACATGAATTAGGGTAAAAAGCCTGATAAAGCAAAACATTACGACCTGCTCTGAAGAGATTTGTGATCTTAGTGTGTGGAAGTTAGCCATTTTTAAGGCTTTAAATCAATCACTGTTAGAGTCATTATCTACACATGGTGAAAACGGAGAACAGTGGGGGAACTTTCAAAGGAGAAACTAGCCACACACAAAAAATAACTCTAAGAGCACATCCAAGAACTAGATCAACATATAAAGCACTGCAGGCCTGACAGGTCTCAGCTTTAAGAAAACAGACGAAGAGGCCAAAATGGCATTCCAGACCAGAACCACAAAGAACTCAAAGGACTGTCTCAGATTAATCAAGAACATATCTAGATGATCCACAAAGCATTTGGGGAAAGTCTATTGTTGACAGCCGAGACAAATAGGAACTTTTCGAAAAGTCTGCAACTTGTTCTAGTGAAAAAAGGGAACAAAGGCACAAACCAGCTGCATAGGTTAATTATTTCAACTAGACATCTGATACTTCAATATGAAATAAACGTCAGGCTCTGAGTCTTTTTTTAAAGCTTTGTTGTCTGATTGTTTGGCTGAAAGCTCCTGAGCAGCAGAACAACCCGCTGTGTGTTTCAGTGTTTGCTGCGCAGTTTTTAAAGTTGGCAACAATATGGGGATTTCCAGGCTCAACGCATAATTAACTCTCCAGATTTTAGCTATTGTTAAAAAAATATAAATTTCCTTCTGACCTTCTGGCATTAAACCAGATATCTGTGGGGTTCTTTATCAATCCCTGTTGTGGCCCTCTGCCAAAATACACCATGACTTCACTGTTTAGGAGAAATTATCCCAGGAGTCACTGCATGGGGGCAGTGAAAGACTGGAACCGTTTACAGTTCTCTAGCAGCTTAGAGGGACTCAGACATGCAGCTGGATGTAGGTCAGGGTTTAGCTGCCAGCAGGTCACATTCTGGAAGAATCATAAATCAGATTTAGATCCTGGAATTGGAGAACAACATTGTTCAGTTATTCCATACATTCATCTATGCATACGTACATGACCTTTTCATCAAAGTGGTAAAAAAAAAAATCTTTAAAAAAAAGACATACAAAATACTTTAAAAGATATATAGCTGCTTATCTGAAATAAATGTTTTCTTTTGAAAACCATCTTAGTTTTCCCGACTTGTACTTTTTTTTTTTTTCAGTTTTAGTTATGCAAACTTACAACCGTTCCCCTGTTATATTAAAGGGAAGTCACAGGCAGAGGGAAGTCTAAGCTGAGTCCCTGATTTCCTGTTAATTCACTACCAGGAAACCTTTACGTCTTTTTCCTTTGTGTTTTCATGCTGTAGCCAGAGACTGAAGCCGACCCTGAGAGCTTGCCCACACACCTCCGTCCATTCACCAGCTCGGCAGAATATCAGCTGGTAAGACTCACCTTTCTGCAGCTGCAGCAGAGCGGTTACTACTGGGGGCCGATGACCATGGAGGAGGCACACCAAAGGCTGGGCAACGCATCTCTGGGAACCTTCCTCATTAGGTACCTTAGCACCACTTTTTCCTCTTAATCCTGGTTTAAACATGTTTTGTTTCTTCTGTTGATTTTTAGTTCAATCAGTGAGAGAGAAATCATAAGCAGCAATCCAGGAAAATAGAGTAGTAGATAAAGAACCAACACGCTTTCTTTGAGTTTGGTTCTTTATTTAATTCAAGTAAGATATTGCACAAGTATTTTGATCTGTTTAAGACCTTTTAACAACTGAAGCTGATTAAAATTTGGTGATTTCTGTCACAGAAAAAAAGCCTGTAACTACAGAAACGTTGATGCAGCAGGAAGAGATTATCATTATGATAAATATAAATATGACAGGTAAACCGTTTCTATATATGAGGATTTTCCTTATATTGGAAAAGGGGGAGTATCAAAGCTAAAGGTAGATAGAGGAGAGACTTTTTTGACTTTTTCTTATCTTTAAGATACACAGATCATGTTTTTAAGCTCATTTTTATGTCATAATTTGGTAGAAATTTTTGTCTAAATATGCCAGATTTTTAAGATAAAGAAATAAGTTTCTCAGAGGCAGCACTTGATTAAACAGCTTTTGCCTCCTTTACTGAATATGTAAAACCCTAATGCTGCAGCTGTCTCTGTAAAAATAAATAGGAATCTCTGTTTTTCCTCTTTATTAAACAAGCTTTCATCTCTTTGGATTCTTAATTTTTTTTCACTCACATTAACAACAATAACACATAGGAGAAAACTGCAAAAAGACTTTTGTCGAGAACCAAGTCAGGGGAGACCCTGAAATGATCTCAGCAATGCTCAGAATGAGCTGAATAGTGTCCTCAGAGAGATGGATGTTTTAGATAATAAGGAGGTAATAAGTTCTAACAGAAACAATAAACTACAGTATTTTACAGATTGATGGGACAGTCCTGTTTGCTGTTTTTTTTTCCCCTCAGGGACAGTGGCCAGCCGGATGTTTTCTTCACTCTGAGCTACCAAAGCGAGGATGGCCCCACCAGCGTCCGCATCCATCTGAACAACCTGCTCTTCAGTCTACACGGCAGCCAAAAGACTTTCGCGTCGCTCTTCGCTCTGCTCACCTATTACACCAGCTCGCCCTGCAAGCTGACGAAGCCTTACCGCAAGCAGCGGCCCGAGCGCCTAAAGCAGATGTGCAGGAGGGCTCTCGTACGAACGCACGGTGTCGAAAATATACAAACCTTACACGGACTCAGCCCTGATGTTAAAGCATATGTCTATGCATATCCATACTGTACATAGAAAACCCTGTGGATATATTGCCTTTTGCTGGACTTACATGTTTTTTTATTAAGTTAAAAATTGTGCTTTTACAAAAGAAATGCTGGAAACATTTTGGTACAACATTTAAATACCACATAGACTGAATATATTTTATGGAGATATACTTTCTTTTGTAGGTTTATGGAGCACAGATTTAGAGTTAATAAGATTATTTTTGGTACTAAAATTCAAGTTGAAAGGAAGCAAGACAAAGCTAAATTATTTCTGACCCTTATTCAATTTTAATTTGATAAACACGCTGAGAAATGCAGTCGCCATCATTCAGTTTGCCTGTGGCTACTTCTAAAGTAAAGTTTAGCTGTTCCTGACCCTTGTGCAAAAATTGGTTGAAAAGACCGAGGATTTACGTCCAAACAACATCTACATTTGGTTAAAAAGTGAAAGTTGAATATCCATAATTTGCAGTTTATTGAAAAGACGTTGAAAACTGGGTTTGCGACATCTTTTCAGAGTCTACTATTGGACTAAAGTGGGACAAAATCAGACCGACCACAAACAGCCTAATTTCCAACCACTGTTTCTGGAATAATTTAAGACAATGATGCACCGACCTGATTAAGCCTAAAGAATTCCCTCTGGTCTGCTGAGAGCTCCAAAGCATCAGATGAATTTCTGTGCCGAAACTTATCAGTCAGGGGCAAGGGACGTAACAATTTCCAACTTTTTAGATGCATGACATTGAACGCAATGGAGTGTTAATTATCGAGAACAGGAAAAAGTGAAGAAAAGTAACACAGAGAACTAGATATCCTTTCAGAATATATAAACAGAAGGAATAAACACTGGATCGGAGGGCTGCTAAGAAGCTAACAGTAACATTAATAACATGTCATCGTTTCTGGCATGTACTGGGGGTGGTGTAAGTAGATGTTAAAAATGGTAGTAAGCAGATACCTAGGCTTCCAATTACTCACCCCCCCAAAAAACAAAACCCAAATCCAGAAAACATCTGTGGAAGCCTATTTAAAGTCGCAACTAGGCTTCTGGGAAGCATGGTGGGGGCAGCACCATCATTTGGGATTCATCTTATTCAGCTGTAGCCTTGTTTTTAAGGTGACAAGAACTTAAATTCCAAATACCATTTGGTGAAAAAAAAATTAAATTTGACTTCAGGATACAATTAAAACTGATTTTTTTTTTTTGTCATTCTACAGATGAAATTAAAATACCTCAAACATAAATAAGAATATTGTCTCTCAACATGATAGTGACACAAAGCATAAACCCAAACTAACATAGCTTCAGAGAACGACCAGAAATCTGAGGGCATGGTCAAGAGAGGCCCTTAAAATCCATCAAATTTGGGACATTTTTGCAAGGCGTAGTGAGAAATGATCATCAAGCCAAGATGTGTCACGCTGATGTGTCAACACAATAGGAAACAGAAACTATAGTATCATTAGGAAGTCGCTCCCATTTATGCAACAATATTATTTTAGATTTTTTAAAAGCTTCACGTTTTGCCCTTTAATGATTTTGGTTTAATTATTACAGTAGAATTTTAAAGCTTTTAGTTTAGATTTAGGATGGAAAAGGTTCTAAAAGCAAGTGCAATAGCTTTTATCTAACATTACACAACCAGATATAGTAACAAGTGGTGTTAAAAATTAGAGCTACTTTACACAGAATAACATTTATGATGTTTTTAGGCAAGGTGTTGCAGCACTGTATGGTAAAAAGTTTCTTAGAAATAAATGATAAAAAGTAAAAAATCAAACGATTACATTGGGAAAAAGCTAATTTTAAGATTTAAAGGAGTTTTTGATTGTTTTAGGGTTCAGGGGTGTTCTTGTAAACTAAAGGGTGGGGTGGGGGGTGGGGGGTAGCCATTGCTGTAGGAGTTTATTAGACTGATAATCTTTGATTTCTGAACATAAGTGTAATCAGTACTATGTTAAACATTTTTATTTCAGAACAAGTAATAAATAATCTGAGCA
Source organism: Cyprinodon variegatus (assembly GCF_000732505.1). Taxonomy (NCBI): domain Eukaryota; kingdom Metazoa; phylum Chordata; class Actinopteri; order Cyprinodontiformes; family Cyprinodontidae; genus Cyprinodon; species Cyprinodon variegatus. The sequence continues at coordinate 540,583 of NW_015150605.1, forward strand.
CCACATGCCGAATGACATGGTTGTCATGGGAAAACAGTTGCTGTGCGACTAATGTTACAAAGTAAGGACTTCATATCTTGCAATCTGTCACATCTAATGCAGCGTTGAAACATGCATTAGTAGATGTGGATGCCTCATTTGAGATTGTTTTCTGCGGTTTTATTTTCCTATGTGCTTCTGTTTATCATTCAGTGTTGAGTTGTTTTATCCTGTGTGTTTACTTATTAAGTATTCATTGTTCGTTATTTCGCGGGCACATATCAAACTTTTATTGTGCATTGATCCAAAGAACACACATTGGTCCTTCTGTTTGGAGTCATTGGATATATTTTCACTCATTTATGCAATTTGAAAATTTGACTCTCGACCACTGAAGCGGTTGTCCATGTTATTGTGTTTGTATGAATAGGAATGCATATTAATGCATTGATACAGCTGCCCTGGTTCATGTGTTTGTTTGTTTTTTGTGAAAAAAAACTTGCACTGTTAAATTAAAATAACATTTGTTTCTTGACAATTCTTGATAAGTTTCCATAAATATTTATTTTAGGTCATGCTAGTTTTAATTTCTGTGTTAATGTGTCCCTCTGCCTCTCAGACAGCCAGGCAAATAAAACAGGTAGACATACAGAAGCTTAAAAACTATGTAAAGGTAAAAACCAGATGAATTTTTTGTCTAACAAATAAATGTGTGTTTGATCTGAATGGGAATGATATGACCCAGCTACTTTTAGTATAGAAGTAGGCAAGGTGAGATTATTTTGTGCAGTATGGTATTTCACAGGACAGCAAATGTACAGTGAAAAATGCTTTAAACGATAAGAAACGGGGGAAGTGGTGACTTAGTGGTTAGATCTGGGCACTTGCAACTGGAAATGCAGAAATCTCCCTTCTTCAAATTACAGACTACCACTATGGACCATGAGCAACACCCCCAAAACGAACCCTGTGCTCTGCACAGTGGCTGCCCACTACTCCTCAGGGGATGAGTTAAATGCAGAGAGCAACTTTGTTTGGAATGTAAATTACTGCAATAACAGATGATGATGATAATGAAGATGAAATGTGAGAAAAGAATCATTCTGCTTTCTGTGAAATGTTAATTTGGAGGGAAGTATAACTTTACCATAAACAAAGTTCTGCAGACTTCATTTCCAAACCAGTTGGAGCGAATCTGGTCTAAGCGGGAATGAACCCCCCTTTCCTTTAGATCCAGAACTGGAATCAGGTTTCATGTCACAAATGACAGAAGCCACTGACATCAATTTACTTCAATGTTCTGGGTGGGGTTTTTTTTTTGGCAAAAACTGTAGCTGCAGATTTATTGAACTTTCCTATGAATTTTTTCCTTTTGTTTGCATTTCCCGTTGCTGCAGCCAAATACTTCAGGGAGCCTTTAGTGGGATTTGATATGACAAACAATGAAGGCAGAAAATTAATAAGAAAAGGCCACAAATGTGCATTAACCCATAGATCATTTGAAAATAGAAAGAGTGTGTCAGAACTGTAAAGATGTTTTTCCTTGATGGAAAACCTTACCTTGATGGTTTCCGTTCAAAATGTGGTGGAAAAACTAACAATGCCTCTTGGTTTTGTAAAGAAAAGGGGTGGGAGCATCATGCTGTGGGAAATGCCTTATTATTTACCTTTTCTCAAAAGGAAAAAAACTGTTGAATGGGATGATTAAAAAAAAAGAATGGAGCTAAATCCAGGACAATCCTGGAAGAAAATGTGTTACGGGCTGCAAAAAAGTATCAGATATCAGAGCTGGGGTTCATGCTAAAGCTGGACGGTAACTTCTAAATACAGCCTGATTTTAAACGGTGTGCTTCAGGTCAAAGTATATTCAGTTGTTAGGGTGGACTAACCAAAGATCAGACTTACATACAACTTGTAATCCATAGAAAGAAATGATAGTAGTTATAATAGACATACAATTTGACTGAGCTTGTGTGATTGTGTTATCTGCGACGTTAAATCCATGTTGGATTACAGATGGTGTCAGAGTAAAGGATGCTAAATATAAACACACTATACTTTTCTCTTTTGGGGTTTTATCTTTAATATGATGCTAAATGTCCATATGCAAATAATCCTAATCTATGCGTTACTTAGATATATAGGTAAAAATAAAACATGAAATCCAGTTGAAAGTTCGAAGTACCTTTTGAAGGCGAGGATGTGTGTTTTCTGTAAATCTTGGATGTAGAACTAAAGTCTGTTCTAGTAGGAACAATTAATAAACTTCATTGACAGTGTATATCTATTTCTGTGCAGCCAGGTTCTTATCAGATCATTTGTTATCTTGTGTGGGGGACCCTGTGCTCTCATTACTGGGTTAATCCTGCCCTGCATTAAGCTGACTGCCAACTAGAGGCTTTTTGCGCTTTATATCAGACATCCTTTTGGCTTTGATTCAGCTCTCTGCTGTCAACACGCACTGTGCAGCTTGTACTCTTTTCAAAAAAGAAATCAAGTTTTCAGGCATCTGTTCCATATCCTGTTCTAATTCTGAGTGTGAATGGTCCCTTTAGACTTAAATTAGCACGGAGAATACACACACTTTTCAGGTCCTCAATTTATCTTTCTCATTAACCTTATCTAGTGGATATAACCCCCTGACACAGTTTAAGTCAAGAGAAATCTTCAGCTGTATGTAATAAATTCAAATATTATTAAAAATCTAATTCACTTTAGTAACTCATTTACAAAGTAAAACATGTTATGTGGAATAATTAAACAAATACCGATATTAGACTTAAGTTTTTCATAATTATTATGATTTTTTTATTTGTTTGATAATAAGTCTAATTTGATTACTTGTAGCACCTTTCTTTTTATTTCATTCCTGGGTTTTACCACAGAGCTGCCGTTTCATGTTCTTCTTGTTTCTCATCTGCTCATTTCTTCTTATGAAATGAAGAAAGCTCCAGAATAAATTCTCTTTGGTTCCCTCTCTTGATGCCAGATCCTCAGTTGTCCTCGTCCCGTCTTTGTTGATCCGGTCTGTCATTGAATTGTCTTTTTTCCTATGCTCCTGTCATTCTTGTCTCTTGTTTTGGATCTCCAAAACCATAATACCTCAAAGCAATGAAAAAAAAAAGCAGAAATGTGAACCTAATGAAGAATATGTTGAACCTCTGCTTAAACACAAAGTACAATATGCGTCATAGATGGGCATAATTTTTATTTATCGAACATGAGCACAGCTTTCAAAGAACTTTAATTTGATAAAAGGTAACATAAATACAAAACATGGATGCAGATAAATGGTGAAAAGGTTCAGAAAAGGCACAACTTGTTAGGAATCCAGTTTGTGTGTGTTGTTTGTGTGTTTTTCTCCCTCCACCACCAGGTGGTGCCCTGTTCCTCGTTAGGCCTCCCTGCACACCTGCGGCTCGTTGGATCATTACTGGAGGAGTATTTGAGCAGTGGGCTGTCACTACATCAATGCCAGAGTGTTTGCCAGTTTTGGGAAGTCTTCCTGAGTAACTGGATACCTGGACCTTCTCCCCCTGGAAGGATTAACTGAGTACACACTGAGCAGGGGAAATCCTCCACATGATCCGTTCAAGTCCTATTCGGAAATCCAAGTGACAGTCCGCTCCTTTACTCGTCTGGGTCCAACGCTTGCCTATCTGTCTGCCCTCCAACGAGTTCCCTCTTCTCTGCATTAACCCCCACAAGCTGGATTCAAGAATTGAACTGACCCCCCCAAACGTGAGTCCCTCTCCAGTAATATTCAAGCCTCAGTCAAATTTCCTACAGTCCCTAAACTGATCACTGTGATCTCCCCTTCATACTTTCCTGTTCTGGTTCACCAGTCCACTGAGTTCCAGATCCATCTTCTGTTATTCATTTACATTTAATAAACCTGCTAAACTTTTTCCCCTGGTCTCTGAGTGGTTTTCTGCATGTGGGTCAGTTCGCTTAAACCAATCATGACACAATTCAGTAATTGAATACATTAATAAATACATGGGCCCTAAACTGATTTCTTTTTAAGTAAATTAAAAATGCTGTTAGTTGAAATATACATTGCAGTTACAAAAAACAGATGTGTTCTTTTTTCCCCCCAGTATTCCATAGTTTCCTGGTTGCATGCTACAAAACATGGGTTCTAAGGACACTTAGGGCCAAAGAGGAATTGTGATAAGTGCTGTCCAAATAATTCTTCCTGTGAAAAGGGAGGTAGGAAAGGGATGCAGGATGCATGCTATCAGTCATAGGGACCTCCAAATGTTCCTTTCCACTGCACAGGAGCTACACAGTTGCCCACAATCCTCTGGGTGTTAGGAAATACAAGCATAGTCCCCCTCATAGAGCTTAGCAAAAATACATTATTTCCTTATATGTAGTGTGTGTAGCACATGCAATAATATGTATGGTTTTTATAAAGGAGTGCTTTTGGCTAACTTTGGCTTTGAATATCTTTTTTGGTAGACTCTAGACGCATTTTATTCCACACATCATGCATTTCCAATTTGATCTCATAATGGCATCCATATGGCTGCAGTCTGTCTGAATTTGACACAGCAATCTGAAGTTCCTTTCCAACCCTAGATAGTGTTCTTACTGTTGACCCCAGGGAAGGTGAAGGAATAGAAGCTAGGAAGCAGAGGTAGGAAACATATTTTACCCAGATTGGTATCATCCATATTATTATTTTTTTGTAAATCATTGGGTAGAGCCCCCACTGCTACAGTTCATATATTTAGTCAGAAGCTGAGTGGTTGAGCCCCTTAATTAATTAAATTTGTATCTACGTTATGAGCTGCAGCAACTTGTTAAATCAATACATTTAATGAGAAGTAATCTGTTTCTATGAAAACCATATAGAAAGGTTTTGTCGATGTACAGTAAAAATCCTACTACGCCTGGGCTTCCTTTGCATGCATTGCTGCTTCATTACAGCTTGACATGCGGATAATCAGCTAGTGACACTGATGAGGTGTTAAAGGAAACCCATTGGTTATAAAATAGCTGTCTACTTTTCTACATTGTTTACTCTGGTGTCTCTTATAATTGTCATGGCAATGCTCTAAAAACAATCTGTGAACTTAAATGTCAGGCCATTTAAGTTGACCCATCAAGCCTAATGATGTCATGGTCATCATAGCTTGTATTGGTTATTTTTAGTGTATTGGTGCCAAGTCCTATTGGAAAATTGTTTCTATACAGCTTGTTATCAGATTGAAGCGCTGACATCCTGCAACAACCTGTTAAGTTGTTGCTACAACACTTTTTCCTCCCTTTAAACTTCCCTTAGATTTGATTGGATATATAACTGAGTGAATGGTCTGCTTTATTAGTAATGCCATCTTTGTGATTTAATATGTGTTTGGTTGGTTGAAGGAGTTTTCTCTGGATAACTCAGTAACAGTACCCCACAACATTCAGATTCATAGATTCTGAATGTTAGAATATCATGTTTTTCTATTTATAGAAATGGCTACAACACAGTCACATGGTGTTTCATCCACACGCCTCTTACATGTGGTTTTAGAATTCCTAAAACATGTTTCAAAATTATTTTTTCACAAGTACTTTTTGTTTTATAGTTGTGTCAACAAATAAAATGAGATTTAAAATTCCACCTGGCATGTGTGACTGCAGGAATAATGCAACAGCAGGTATTCAGTTTTAGCCACATCCCCTAATGGCCGACATTATTGGAAACAGGCTCAGACCTTTCCAGGTAGGGGTCAGAGGTAATTGTGTGACCATTTCTGGTGATGTAACCGGCATGCATTACATAAGCTTGCTCTGTTATTCTTATTTACTATTCAGATTGGTGACATTATTGGTACATTTCAATGAAACAAAAGCTGAATATTAGGTTCAAAGGCTTTGTCTTATGCAGAAGGTCTCCAATAGTGTAAATCAACATATTGGTCTGACCAGAATCCATTTTATGAGTGGAAAAATGCATCTTTGCACTTTTGCGATTGTGCCAAAATCACATTTTCGCCTAGCACACTGCCCACTAAAACCTTTGTTGAACAAACATGCTTCAACCTATTCAGTCCAAATTAGCCTGAGTTATAGTCAAGATGTAGCCTGGGTGCCATTTCGAACTGAGTCCCGCCCACAAGGTTTGAGGTCGGGAAGTTCGGTCTGGCATTGCTCCATAGTAGCGCGAGTATGATCGCCCACTCTCTGGCGATCCAATCAAATTGTCAGGGCGGGCTTTTCACGATGATGGACAGATGACCAACAGTAACGTAATCAACCACGTGACCAAAGCGCGCTTGGGTGACAACAACAATGGCTGCCGCCGGACAGTTGAGGTGAGTAGATTCTGCTATTAGGTCTGTTCTAGAAGATATCGACAGCAAATTAATTTTAAAAGAGGAACAGAGAAACGCGATCAAGGCTCATCTTCTTATTCTAGGCGTGCAACTGCACGCTTTGATTTTTGTTGACAACAACTATGCGTGGCTTAACATACGTCACGCACTCCGTTACTCTTATTGGTTGTAGGTCTATCCAATTGAGTGCAGAGGCATTTTTTTTCCTGGTTCGTTCAAAACACGCCCCATAATCACAGCTCTATGGAGCAGTATCAGACTCATATTCTGACTAGAATTGAGTAGGACTACGTCAGGCTAGTCAAGATGTGGATCTATAAGGTCTGAGGGTTCGTCCAGAGTTTCAAATGGGGTTTCATGGTGTTTTGCAGCATTTATTTTGGAAAAGAATTCGTCAAGGCTAAATATTTTTCATTTTTTTCTTTGTTTAATCACCTATAAATCAGACATGGTGACATTGAAAATAGTTGTTCCACCTGAAAAATATTCTTCAATGCCTTTCTGTCATACAAATACAAACAATCGTATTTCCAATTTATAGTTTGGGAGCTGCAAAATTGTTATTTCACCTTTCCGATTCATGATCCTCCACAGATGGGTTTGTCGTCTGATTGCCAACTTGAAGAGGGAGGATTTGCCACCTATCTTCTGGCTAGAGAAAAAAAACACATAATATGTAGCCAACATTTCGAAGTGGAATGTTTTCAAGATGACTTGGATAATAGTACATTGTGACAAACACCAGATAGAGCACTGGGACTTCATCAACAGCCGATACCACACCGTGATGTGGCAGTAGTGTTCTTTGGCCAACATGGATGTCTCCAGTAAAGCACATTCAAATGAAATTACTCTTAATTAAAAACACTCATTATCCTGCGATGGATTGGTGACCTGTCCGGGTAGTAACCTGCCTCTCGCCCATAGACAGCTGGAGATAGGCACCAACACTCCTCGTGACCCTGGAAGGGATCAAATGTGACAGTAAATGGATGGATGGATAAAAACCCTAATTATTTATTGAATAGTATGCACTGATTATCTGTGGCTTTCTGGTTGACAACCACAGCCTGAGATGCTAATCCAATTTGACTGATACCTTTATTTTATAATAGTTTTTAAAAGATAACAACACAACCTGAATGTTTCTATCTCATTTTATTAAAAAGAAAATGTGAAACAATAAAAATTCATATGAATTGCAAATACTGCTTTAGAATATAAATGAAAACATTTAATTATGGGTAATCAGACATCTCCCAAAATTAAGAAAATGGTGGCCAATAAATTGATAGACCTCTACTTTCTATCTGCTACCTCTGGAGTCTCCAGATTTACAAATGCCTCTTGCACTGTATGTCTCATTTAATATAATAAACACTGAACTGTTTCCCTGTCTATTTTTGTTCTGCGCCCCCATTAAAAAAACATCCCCCCTCCCTGATAAATTTGGTATAGAACCGCCCCTGGTAAAAACAAACAAACAAAAAGCAGACTGAATATTGTGGCATTTTGAGTCTTTGCTGCACTACATCATCCAGCTTGACCTGTTTATCTGAAGAAGGTGACCCAGCAGCTCCAGGCGCGCGCCGAGCATGCATGCGCCTCACGATTGGTTCCAACTTCTGCTGCAGCAGCAGCTCAACAGCTGGACCTGCACGCCAGTGTAACAAATATTGCCCAACTGTGACCGTTTGCCGTGTCAGTGCGCGTGCGTGGACGTGGCCAGATCCGATCCACATTGGTACTGAGGCGACGGTGACACGTCAAACATCCACGGAGCGCAAGGAAGGTTTTGACCCAAAGGTGCACGAGGGCTCTTTACGCTCCACCTTCTTTTTTTTTACGCACAAGACGCACGCAGACCCGGTGAATCCGTCACGGTGGGTTAGTTAGAGAGTCTGTGGAATCGAGCCTTTTTTATTTATTTATTATTTCTACGTTGGAAGTGCGACAGCGACCCGCGCTGGAGGCTGCGGTCGAATCCAGGGCATCCTGCTCTTTCCACCGTTCATCCATCCGTCCCAACATCCGCAAGCTCCAGCGGGAGGCCGGGGAGCGGCGACAGGATGTAGCGGCGGATTAACGGAGGAGATAGGGGCGCTCAGAGGAAGAGAGCTGGACCGGGTGGACCGGGGCGGGACGGAGGGGACATGGGGAAGGACCAGGAGCTGCTCCAGGCCGTGAAGACCGAGGACCTGCTGACAGCCCAGCGGCTCCTGCAGAGACCACGGCCAGGAAAAGCCAGTTAGTATCCATCCATCCATCCATCCATCCATCCATCTCCCATCCTCTAGTCCATGACCCCCCCTCCCCCCCAATCACACACACACACACCCTCCCATCATTTCCAGGTCAGGACAGTGCAAGCCCCATATAATATAACGCCCTTGGATCTAAATGTTTCTCTGTGTTTGTTTGGTTGTGCACTCTGCATGCATGCATCTGTGTGTTTGTGCTTTGACGTTGACAATACGATAGTGATGACGTTGCACATGTGTGAAAGCAGTCATCACCAGGATGCAATTAGAAATCAGGCGAGCTTGTCACCCCTTCCTCTGCAATTAGGCGTTTGTGTTTGCATCTGCATGAATGAACAGATGAATATATCTATATTTAGGGAGAGATGTCCTGTCCATAGGGGGGGGTGGCACGTGTGGGAGAGAGGCAGAAGGTCCTGCACTGCTCTGGGACATAAAGGAGGATTATCAGTGTGTGAAGGCGCCAGATGTTGACCGGAATAAATTTGGTGATTGTAAGGGTACACGTGCAGACATTTTCATGGAGCGTGAGCTTGCTCCTAACACGGATTCAGCTGGGACTTGAGGTGATAATTAGATTTCAATTACAACCTTGAAACTGCTCTCCTCCTCCCCATCTCACCAGAAGCTCTCCATGTTCCTCCTCCTCTTCCTCCTCTTCTGTCACCTACTTTCCTCCCTGCTCTTCTGTCACCTCCTCCTTGTGTGCTTGTTTGTCTATGATAAACATCGGCAGCAGTGCAGGGGGAAAGAAAAATGCCTCTCTCTACAAATGCCAGACTAGATCAGCTCTGAGGGCTCAGGCCGCCGCACACTGACAAAAGGGAACAGGGGGTGGAAGATGGAGAGGAAGAGGAGGGTTGTGGTGGCACGAGAAGGTGCAGGACACAGGGATTCGAGCAGGGAGGCGAGGACACAGGGTGTGTTGGAGGGAGGTTAAAATTTGTGTGTTTGTGTTTGCACAGGTTTTATGTTTGAATAATTAAACAGTATGCCAGGTCTCCCTGCTGGAGGATGTTGCCTCCACAGACAGACAATCCCAAACACTGTGCATGCACAAAATTGCAGGCAAGCATGATCAGAAACACACTTCACACTTGCAGTGTTAGTCATGTGCTTAGCCGTGTTTGTATTATTAATAGAATGCTAATGAAGTTCAGAGGCAGTACTGTGGTGGGTTAACGGGGAGGGAGGGTGGGGGTTTTCTGTGCAAAAGGCACAATTTAATGTTGGGAAATTTAGGGAGGGATTACAGGAATTTATGTAGGAGTCCCAACCAAACAGCTGTTACTGTAGGACTTCTTATTTGGGTTATATTTATAGATTAAGAAAGAAAAAAGTTCAATCAGATCTTTTTTTTATTAATAAACTGTTATCTTTAGTATAACACTTTGTGATGCAACAATATATCCAGCTAATGGGAGGAATTCCAGAAATATAACCAGTTTTTACCTTGTTCAGGTTTAACAAATCATTAAATATGCAGCAGTCACAACCAGGGGCGGATTTAGGAAATTTGGGGCCCTTGGTAAAGACAGGCATGGGGCCCTCTGAACTGAAAAGACAACACAAAAGACCCATTATAAACATACAGAAATTTTTAATATAATAGACATACATAATTTTTTCTACGTTTTGTCTCGCTTTTTTATTTTCATGCTGTCTCAAAAGGAATGAAAGATTTTTCCCAAACACTAAGCTCACTTAGCTGATTGCTTCTTCCTGTGTTTCCAAAAAGGCGACAGCAAAAGTGAATAACATAGTCCTTATTTTCACTGTAGACAAGCCATGATCTGCTTATCTGTTCTCCATTTTTCACTTGGATGAAATAATAGCTGCATGAATCATGACAGCAGACAAGATAGAGGAGAGCAGGAGGCGGGGTTATGAATCTTCTTGATCTGTAGAGCAGAGTTCGGTGCTTTTATATGTTGTCACCAAAATCTCCACTAGCAGAAGAAAGTCGCTAGATTTGGCACTAGGCGCGTTTTTGAAATGAAAGGTCTGAAAAGTCACTAAATATAGCGACAAAAGCGCATAGTTGGCAACACTGCTCATCACATTATATGTTTTCAAATGGTTTTCTGCTGTCTGTTTGGACCTTTCAGCAAATGGACTGATCCAATGTGGTGGATACTGAAGGGCCTGAGACAAACTTAATATTATAAGCATTCTGATGGCATGTTAGTGAAAGGATTTTTATCAGAAACATAATTAATGTGCACAAATAAGAAATAGTTGCATTAACCATACATGTAAACAGAGTTTTATGGGGCCCCAAGAACTTGGGGCCCTAGACAACTGCCTAGTATTGCCTAATGTTAAATACCCCCACCCCCCCGATCACTTGACATTTGATGAATAGTCTTTATCTATTTATTTATTTATTTTACTAAACAGTTTTGTTTTACTGTTTTATTTTCACTATTTGATTATCCAGTATCAAACAAATAAACAAGAAAGTCAAAAATTAGGTTCTTGTTTGTGGCTGATTGTGTATTTCTAGTCCTGATGCCAAAAAAGTATTTCCTTCTGTGGTGTTTTTGTTGTTGTTTGTTTTTTAGCCAAATAGAATAAAAGTTCCATAAATTTTAAGTTGTGTTTTATAAAATCTTTTTTCAGTGAGTGTGTTCAGTCTCTGTTTATTGTTAAAGTTACGAACTACTGAAATGTCACATTCTTCAAAATGTATTTATTTATTTTACAGATACAAGAGTCTTATTTAATTAGTGACTGCTCTTTTTACATGAAAATAAAAACACAACAGAATTCTTCCTTTTTTTAAACATGTTCTATCCATCCACCCAAAACTCTCTAACTGTATAGTTAATCTGTTAAAAAAAATATATCATAAAAAGCTCCTTTCCCTATCCAACCATTAACTGATTAATCAAACAAAATATAGAACAGATCCATTTACAACTGAATATTTATTAGTTGTAAACCAAAAACAGTCTTTAAATGCATTGGAAAGACCTCTGCAATTAAAATATGTTTATGTTTTTAGAAAAAGCTTTGCAAACATACATTTCAAACAGCATTAATAAATCACTGAAAAACAGATAAGTACATAAGTCAGGCTGTAACAGGAAAAGTAAAAAAATGCAAAGATTATCTCTGGAAGATACCAAAACAGAGACAAATTCTAGTTTATCTGAGAAATGGCTCAGATTGAGACATTTGAAGCAAAATTTAGGGTGACATGTCTAAGGGGTGGCAGATAAATTGGATAAAGGATGATAGAGTTGCTGCAAAGAGTTTAGAAAAAAGAGAAATACCACAGAGAATGTTTGTGGATGCAGTGAAGATAGACATGGATAGAAGGTGTAGGTGATGAGATGAACACAGATGGTGAGCTATGGTGATTCCTGAAGGGTGCAGTTAAAGATGGAGAAGATAAAGAAGCTAATGTTTTCAGAAGCCCTGATACAATTTATGAAGAAAGTTCCAGTTAGTGTCAATAAACTCACTTAAAACATGTTTATGAAAACACGGAAATCTCATTTTTATAATCAATATGTCCAAGTTTTATTTAAGAATATATTTCAATGACAAACCCAACTTAAGATTTTTTTTTTTTGTTCTCTATTGCATTTTGGAGGTGAAAGTATATTTTTTGTCCCTACTGAAGTACTGTTTTATCAACAGAAACTCCAAGAGGGGGTTTCATATCTTGTCCTGGAACAAACCATTTGGAAATAGCACCTTATGTCTAAAACAGAAAAACAAAGACAGCAGAAATTCCTCAGCTGTTTTAAAAGTTGTTCATGTTGGATTTTTGCTCAAAATTTTACTTTAACTTGAATAATGTAGGCGCACATATTATTATTATCATATTTTCGAAAGGCATCTTGTCATATTAGGATGTATATAAGTAGCATAAGGGTTCTCCAATTTCATTTCAATGTTTTTGTGATTAGTTTCTTCTTAGAATTATACTTTCTTCTTTCGTCTATGTATTTATGTAATTATCGATCTTCCTATTTTGGTTTGTTGATCTTTTTTTCCCTGAGTCTTACTTCAGCACCTTTGTGTTAATTACTCTTCCTCCCTTAGCTTCCCTGCCTCCCTCCCATTGCAGATCTTCCACATTTCCCCTGATTAACTAACCAATCAATGTCATCAGTGTTTAATCTTCTGTTTTTATTTTTTTTTATTATGGCTTTTTTCTTTGCCGTTTCTCTCCACTTGGGTCCTCAGCCCACAAACATGATATTAGAAGCTAGGTGAGATACTGCTTCCATGGAAAGTATGAAAATCTATACTGTACTTAAAGTTGCTGAAAGACTAAGTTAGGTTAAATATTATTTTTCTTTTGAAAACATGTGGGACAGAGGTCTTTAAATACAAAATAAGGCTGCTGGAAAATATCTAACGAAAGATAAAAACAAGGAGCTGTTTTAGAACTGCTCTCTTTTTTAATAAATCAAATGAAGTTCTTGTGACTCCTCTCTTGTGATTAAATGTTTCTTTGGCCCCAGCTCTCGATCGAATCCTTTGAAATTCAATCCTCGTGCTGTATATTGACCTAAATATGGATACAAAAATCTGTTTAAATAACTGGTGTAACAGCTGGGGCTTTTCACAAGCCTCTTTAAGAACCCTCATTCAGAACTATAAGGATCCATCCATTCATATATGCCACCTGACCCCGAGGGGAACGCTCACAAGTGCTGACACAGAGAAAGCCATTCAAATATGCCTCAGCCTATAAAAATAGGTAGTGCTTAGATTACTTCACTTTCTATCTAGGGAGTTCTGAGCTCAAGCCGTGACTCCTTAAACCCACATCCTTACCTGTTTGCAGAGTGGAAAGCATGAAGAAGCAAAACATTTGACTTTTCTGGCTCATTGTTTTGCTTCTCTTGTAGATTTTATGCATTCAGCACCAGACACAGGCAAGACCAAAGGCCACTGACCTCTAAACAGTGTAGACTGTCTATCTAGGGATAGACAAGTCAGTAAAGAACAAATGGCAGGTACAAGAAACTGGGTAAATATCTAAGCAGAGTAGATTTGCACAACTTTTGTTCAATTGTACATTTAGGTGCAAGGTTTCCAGATGTATTACCACTTTGCCAAGATCTGGAAAAAGATGCTGTTTCCCTGAGATAAAATTTTTATAGGTTGGCTGCAACAGATTTTTTCCTCAAACGTTGAAGCTCCGGTTTGGGAATGAACTTAATGGCTTCTGATTGCAAATTGGAAAACAGGGCTTATTGTTTGGCGTTAACTACTGCAACAGCAGCTCATGATATTTCACTTTGTCCTATTCACCAAGATACTAAAGGATTATGTTTACAAGTAGATATTTTACAGCGGTATTGGTAGCATTAGTTAAATGAAGGACAACCAGTTTGAAGGGAAAATATATTTCACTTCATTATACGCATTCTCTGCTATATCAGATAGAAAAGTCCAGGTTGCTGCAATATTCCCAGTAGGGCTTTACAGGGAGTGTTCTTGATGTTTCTCCAACTGGGCAGCCATGAAAAAAAAAATGCTTTGGTGATTTTTTTTATTTTATGAGCACCCTTCTCTAAAGCTATCAACATGAACAAGACTCGTTCCTGCAGAAGGATGAGGCAGGGTTTGATCTCAAAGGCCAAAAATTAGGAACGATTGCTTTTTCTTTTCTGGAAGAGTCTGATTTTGAGACTTGCTGACCTAAGAATGCAGAACCATCTGTCAAGCATGGTTGTAGTTTGGCTGCTGGTTGACAGAGTAAAGTGAATTATTAAGAGGGGAAAACAATTGCTATAGCAATGGGTAGAGAGCTGACAATTGGCTCTCAGTTAAATTTCAATCTGAAAAACACGGAAAGAAAAAGACAATTAGAGGAATTTTATTGATACAATTACTTTTGTCTTTGGGGCTCAGATCTCAACAGGAAACATAGCGCTGAATTTAGTTTTATACACATGAACATGAGTAATGAACAGGGCTGTTTCCCCCCAGGCCTTAAACTGGTGGTAGAATGGAGATAGATGAAGTTGGTCAGTCTGTAGACTGCTGGTTAGCGAGACAGTATGCTGAGCTTTATGGGGACATTCAGTGGACAGCGTGAGCTTATACTAGAGCTTCACTCAGGGACCTGGAAGATGGAAGTCCAGCTTGGATAATACAGTTTGAGAGAACCTGTCCATGATGAGCAAGCATGAAGCTACAGTGGAGAGGAAAAACTCCCAGTTGGGAAGAAACCTTTGCAGAACCAGGCTCAACATGGCGGTCTTCTGCCGGACCGGTTGAGATAAGACAGGGAACGCAGTAAGAGTCCAGGAGGAATGACACTCTGATGGGGACAAAGTAGAAGAAGCACCATGGAAAGTCAGATGAAGCTTTAACTACGATGGTGGTGAAGGGGATGGAGGTGGGTTGAATCAGGTCATCTGAATCAAAGTCAGTCATAGCGCACCCACTGCCTGCGCTTTAGGTAGCAGACTGAGTTGCGATTTGGAGACCTATTAAGATGATCTCTGGATGCTGATCGGGCTTTCGTGGAGGTGTGGTTCAAAGCTGATTAGCATGTGTCAGAGGCGCATGAGGGTAAGTAATCAGTTAAATCAGTTGAACTTCCGCCTAGACTCCATTTTAATGAACAGCAACTCCAAACACACGAACACTGTTGTTAGGATGAGCAAACATCAAGGTTTGGGTGTAGCCTTCACAAAGAAATGTCACAAAAAGGTGAACTATACTTATCAGCTCTTTCTGTACCAGGAGAACAGGTTCAAGCAAACAAGCTTAAATAAACTCAACTTAAGGAGGACTATGCTCCAGAATTATGTTAGAAGTATGTTGATGGCTACAAAGTGGCTGGGTATCTACATTTAAACAAATATTACTGTGGGTGAACTGTGTGTATAGCTTTGATTATTATTGGTTCAGTAAAAAAAATCTCTACATTAAAAGTTGTGAATCCATTTGTTTCATTGCAAATTCTAGAAGCTGTATGATGATTATAACCCTGCTAAAATAATATAGGTCCTATGCATCATTTAAAGCCCCTCATTAGGGCTGGGCGATATGGACCTCACAGTACTTTATGATCCTACATTGATAACAATAAAAGTTAGGATGGAAAATATTAACATTACTTCTTCACAGTGTTTCTAAGGTAACTGTATTGCTGTGACTGCAGGTCAAAGGAATCATAGCACCGCAAATAAAAATGCTGAAAACTAAACATATTAAAACAGGCTTCCTCTGGACACCAGTTACATAATTAAGTTTGATTTGTAAAGTCCAACAGTAGCATTTTTTATCATATTCTATGAATTTTTCAACCCCCCCCAATGAAAAATAAGAAAAAAAGAAAAACATTTTTTTTGTCAGTTCCTTCATTTTCTTGAGTTTTCAAACATCCTTCATTTTAAATGATCATTCAGACGATAAATCAAAATTGATGAGAAATTTATCATGATAAACAATATGATAAATACCCCCGATATTTCAATGTATGTCGATATAACTTCTCACAGCCACATTGTGTTTAAACATCTATATTAGATGGTTGGCTGGCATTCTGCCTGGTTTGAACTTTCTTTCTTGATTATTTAATTATAAGCTTTGTATTTTTTTTTCCAAACCTGAATAAATATGTTTATTACATAAAATGATTATTTTTAACCAAGCCGACATAACAATCCTCAGTTATACCTCCATAGCATATGTATTTAGGTCATTTTACATGACATAAGATGTCATCTAAAAAATGTCAGGTATTTAGGTGGATTAAAGATAACTACTTGCTTTTTTTGCAAGCAAATCAACAAGTTTCAGATTTTTGAACGTGTCTGCAAACCTTAGCTCTTCTGTTATAAAAGAACATAAAACCGCTTTGAAGTCAGTAATAGCAAACTGCAGCAAGGAGGCATAACTGTCCCCTCAAATGACAGGCTACAGTGCACAGGCTATTCAGAACAGACATCAAGTGTTCTCAAAAACCTTTATTTTTAGGAACCAATTAAGAGGGCGTACGCTTGACTCAGTAAATAAATAGATAAAGAAAAAGTGCCCTGTTTTTCTCATGAATACGTCACGTAAGCGAATCAGCAGACATATTGTTCCATTTGTTTCTTTAGCATTCTCTGTAATTTTAAAGAACCTGCTCAAATCAGTAGAGATATACAACTAAATATTTGTAATATAGGTTATATAGAATAAACAAAAGAGTAAATTACTTATTATTCAGTTATATGGGACTTACAATATAGTTTAGGGACGCAGAAGAACTTAGAAGGAGGTTTTGAGGAAGAGCTGGGACTAAATAAGGTTTCACCTCTTCTTAATCCTTATATGAATTAACTGTTTTGTCAAAATGATTGCTTAAAACTTTTTTTTGTTGTTCTTTTGTGTGTTTTAAATAAACGTCTAAAAGGGAAACATTAAAGAGTTTTTACTCAAAACCAGGCTATTATAAGATGTGTGCCAGCTCTTCTTTAAACAGGGCTGGTTCCTCTTTCAATAATGATTTTCCTATCTCTGTTCCAATGAAAATAAAGCTCTTATCCAGGCTATTTGAGCACACCCTTATCATAATGGTTTCTCCTCTAGTTGCAGCAAATGACTAAAATGGCCGTTTATCACTGATAAGTGGGTTATCTTTTGGAAGCGTTTATAAAATCTTGGTTTAATCATGTGAACACTGTTTGTACACCCTTCCCCGAGCAAAATGATGACATCTTGCTTTTCCATGAAATTCAGTCAGGCGGCTCATAAATGAATGATAGCAAAAAATATGAGGCGTGAAGGAAATAACTGTAATTAATGGCACATGTTAAGTCACTAAACAAAAACTATTACAATTAGTATATTGCTGCACCTCTTGTTTTTTTTTATTTGCATTGGTTTTTAAGTATAAATATGAACATAAGAAAAAATAATTCCTCATCAGTTCTCATCAATAATTGGATAAAAATCTAAACTGTTTGCTGACTTGTCCTTATCAACCAGAAACATTACTTAATCCCTAGTTTAACTAAAACAGTTTGGATTGAGGGGAGTAAAATACTGATGACCTGATCAGGGTTTTAGGACCCGTTCTGCTATTTGATTTATCTGATTTGATTATGGGGTGAGCTGTTTGCCTTTCAGGCATGGACTTACATTGTATAACACCTAACATCTTACCGTTACTTATTTTTGTATTTCTTTTTTTACGATATTCACAAGTACAATCCTTTATTTTCAGGCTGGTTTTCTCTTTTGGGTGTAAATGTTGGTAGAAAGGTCTGCAAAGCTGCTGGATCTTGCTAAATAATTACTCGGGAACACTGTCATTTCACAACCCTTTCTGACGGGAACATTCATTAACTGAACATGAGAGGATGTTAAAAGTGTTCCTTCCAATATCAAATTGCTCCCATTTCTGCAAGGATACTGGCATTAATAGCATTATCTGTGTAGTTAAACTCTCCCCACGTGCTGCTAGGATACTTCTCGTAAACACAGAAGTAGCAGGGAAAGGATCAAACATTCAGTGGATGAGATAAATGATGGGGCTCTGATTTGGTTCTCTGTTTGCAAATGGTTGGTAAACTGGCTGGCTTTGCGAAAGAACAGACTTTAGCTTCAGTTAGGCACCAGAGGTACTCTGAAGCTCACTAAATATTCCTACTTTGAGTCAAAGCTTCGTATAGAAAGCATCCAAGCTTTCAATAAACTGCGAGTATGTCTGAATTTGACTTGTTTCCATGGCCTGTAAAGGCTGAAAGCGCAGAAATATTGTTGTCTGCTGAAGCTTATTGTCCTGAAACCCAGAGTGTCACTTAAAGGGGTCAGTTCTGGTTATTGTAAATCTGACAAAACTTTCAACAGTAAATATTTCCACAAACACCTGAGTATTGATTGTGGTACCAAATATATATACAAAAACAAATAGGGCCACCCACAAGCAGGCTATGTATTAACTTTGTATAATCCTACATATAAAATATAAGTTAATCATATCCATATATTTATATTTTGTCCTAGTTATGGACTGATGAATGCTAAAATAGGCACTACTGTATTTCAAGGAGAAGCAGAGTTAGGGCAAATTTTTTTTGCCTTAGATGTTTAAATGTTTAATGTAAATTCAGTTTAAATGTAACCTGCAGCAACACATGATTGATGAGACATTTTATATATTATATATTTCAATGTTTCACAGGGATTGTACCAAAAAAATAAATAAATAAATAAAATCCTGGATCATTTCCTTGTTGAATGTAAATTCCAGATTCATCAGTGAATATCAGTTTTATCCAATCATCCAGAGCCATTGACTGCTCCTCTTTATCCCTCTGTAACCCTGTTTTCTGCCTTGTTAATGATGATTTATGTGTGGTTTCAGCTGAACCTAAATCCTATTTCCTTTAGCCGATTTCTTATGTTTTGATGACAAACACTGACTCCTGTTTACGCCTTTCTGCCATTTTCTATGAGGGAGGCATGTTGCTTACAGTCTTCTGTACTGATGCTTTGATGTCTTCCTTGGCCTACCTTACCTCCACATTTTTGTTTGAACTTGCTCCAGTTGGCCAGTAAAAAAAGCCAACCTGGTTTTTTCCACACTCTGAGGGGATTTATCTGCTTGAAGGAGTTTTATAATCATTCTCATTGTTTCAGACATCATCTCCCTTTGTTGAGATCATGTTTTTTCAATCAGTGAAGAGCAACAGCTCATTAAATTCCCCAAGGTTTCTCTTTTAACTGCTGACTCATTTGCATAAAGAGACATGCACATATTTTCTTTTTATAATTGTAAATTGTGGAGCGAGTTTTTCTTTAGATGTAAAAATACCAAAATCTGAATTATAAGCTATTATTTTTAATTTTTGCTAAAAATAATACAATTGTTTTCGCTTGGGGTACATATATATTTGAATAAGTTAGAATAGCAGCCGCTGCATTGATGTGACGTTTCAACGTGAAATAGCTAAGCTGTAAAATCATTGGATCAAAATGGATTTAGTACGAACTCCATTCTGAGTTTAAAAATAGCCAGGGTGTGCAACCGTATCTGATCTCACCGCAGCTACTAGGGAGGGTTCAGTCTGTTCCTAGTTTCATCTATCTCCTCATGAGATCCCACTGACTGTAATGCTGATATCAAGACTTTGTCGGGTCTGCACAACCTGCTGCAGGACTCCCTGTTCTTCTCTGCACAGAAGAGAGCTTGTTATTTATCTAAATATATTTTTAGGGCTTTGATCACACAGTAGAACATGGGGCAGTCAGCTCACCCTGAATGCAGCATGTGATGGTTGCAAGTCTGATCAGACAATGCTTTTAAAGAAATCTTGCAGAGGAATCAGCAGATTTACCATTGCAGTTTAGTTCAAAACATTTTTGTGAACCCCTACAAGCCTACAGTATGTCTCTAAGAACATTCACTGTGGGAAAAATATTTCCTAATTTCCACCAGACTTATTTTTTTAAGTTTTAAATATTTCTTTTTTTTCCCCTTAGGTTAACAGTTTGTTATAGTTTAATCCATCGCTGAAAATTATACTAGATGGATTATTTTCTATAAATTTATCTGAGAAAAAATTAAATTCATATCAAACTAGTATTTAGGTCCTTAAACTTTTTTCCATGTATTTCACGGTATTTTAACTTTATTGTACCACCCAAGTACTGCATATCTACATTAAATTAACTCCCCACCCTCCTATGCATCTGAAATTTTAGTATTAACACTTAAATCAATAGTAAGGTCAGATCAATACATATTTACTGGACATTTTGAAAATATTCATAAGGTGAACGTTTAAACATACCGTATATAATACACACACGTTTTACTGTTACGGAACTAACAAAAAATGATATTCAGATCTTACACTAATTAACTGATAATACAGCTTTATTCATAGCATGCATGTAAAGAATATATATATGCTCTAATTAATTTGAAGCAATGAAGGAACGTTTGTATAGTTTTATAACTTTGTAATGGGTTTTTTAAATTTATTAAGGGGTTAAGGACAAGCCCAAGGTATTTAAATTCAGTTACAGATGGAACTCTTGATTTTGCTCATCTATTTCAAAACCTTGTGCTACATTTAGTTTTTCAATAGAGAAGCTAATTAACACTCCTTTGGTTAGATTTTGCACAATTTAGTTTTGATACAACCATTGCCTCACCTCAGTCATACATGTTAAAATTAGCCCACTGCTCTAGTGACCTCACCGACGCATAAAAAATTGTATCATCCTGGGCATAGCTGTTTAGCAGGGTTTAAGCATGCAACCCATTGGTCTTAGATGCAATTAGATTTAAAATTAGAATTTCGAGTCTTTGTTCATGACCTTTACTGCATGTTTTCCCACTCCCTCTAATCCCATTACCTGTCAGCCTACTTTCAAAAATAATAAAATAAAAGCCAAGTGTAAAAAATAATCTGAAAAAAGCCCCTGCATCATCAGCAAAAATATGGCCATGGCACCTTTGCAGGTAGCAGGTAAGCTGTTTATAAAGAGGCTGAACAGTAAAGTTCCCAGTGTCAAGCCCTAAGGTACGATTTTAATGCTTAAACATGAGGATTTCTCTCAACCTATTTGAACACATTGGTCCCTATCCTGAATACATGATGCAGACCAGCTCACTGCCTCAAAAGAAATGTTAAACGGTAACATTTTAGATAAAAGCAAGCCATGACAGAGCTTCAAAGACGTTTTTTAAGATCTGAAAATACTGTTCCTACCATCTAGCCCTCCATCCACCCTGCTGTGGGTGGAAAAGCTGGTTGGCTAAATACTCTATACTAGTCAATTGTGCAGCAACTACTTTTTAAACGACTTTTGGAAGTATCGACAAAAATCTATGTGGGCCTCTAATTACACATGGAGTCCAGGATCCCTGATTTCAAAACTTGGGACACTACAGCTTTTTTCCAGCCGGAGGAACATTTTTAGGGTCTTGTAGACAAATTAACCAAGTGTATCAGGACTTCTCATTCATAATAACGTCTATGAAGAATTTTGGTCTGCGGTTCGGCCACTTCACAGCACAGAAACAGCCTTGCTCAAAATAAGAAGTGGTCTTCTCATGGAGTTTGACCCTGGGCTACTCACCATACTCTTCTTTTTTGACACATTCTCCTCAAGCGTTTGTCCTCCATAGATTTTTACAACATAGTGCTTTTCTGGTTCATCTCGTA
Source organism: Cyprinodon variegatus (assembly GCF_000732505.1). Classification (NCBI taxonomy): domain Eukaryota; kingdom Metazoa; phylum Chordata; class Actinopteri; order Cyprinodontiformes; family Cyprinodontidae; genus Cyprinodon; species Cyprinodon variegatus. The sequence continues at coordinate 562,303 of NW_015150605.1, forward strand.
CCTCACTGTCCCCACACAGTGTGTATGAAATAAAAAAATCACAAATAACACCCTTTCCCTCGCTATATTAGTGTCACCCAGGGCTCTGTCCTGGGGACATTTCTATCTGCCTACTTTCTACTGGCAATATTTTGAGAAAGCACAACATCCCTTTCCACCTCTATGCCACAGATACAGAGCTCTGCTTTTCATCCAAACCCTCTATCTTCCCTTTCAAACTGTTTAACTGAATTAAAACATGGTTCTCTCATAAATTTCTAAAACCTAAAGCTATAGAGGACAATATTTTATTTCCAGTGGATCATCTAATTAAGTGGTCCTCCTAATTGTCAGTCATTCTGGTGATATCTTTACATAAGGCCGTCCTACGTTAGCTATCTTTTTCTGCACATGCGCACTTTCAGGCGTATATGTGTGGCCATTAAAACTCTCCTTTCTTACTGCGTTTTTTTGAAAATGGCGAGGGTCATAACAGAAAAAGTGTCTATGAGTGTCTACATGAATGTCTATGAAAAGAAGATTAAGGCTTCAGAGTGACAGATATATCCTGGAATGCTTTATGCGGAGAGCTCTCCTTGCAAAGCATTATGGGATTTGCTGTCACAACAGCCCGCTATCACCATAGGCTGTCGCTACCAGACAGCGGTGGCTTATAACAAAGATGGCGCAGGCACCGCGCAGTTAAGGAGGAGTTACTTGACCAACAATGAGCAAAACGCAGTGATCATCCTTCCGAACGGCCAATTAACTGAGTTCACTATAAAGTCAACTATATAGTCCCTGCTCTATATAGAGAGTGAGCGATTTTTTTTTTTTTTTAGTGGAGAGGGTGGGTCTTTTAAAAAAAAAAAAAATCACAAAAATCCTCCACAATACCTTTAACAATAGCATAACATAATTTCTCATGGTTGGCTCTAAATCTTCTTTCTCCAAATCGTCTAGCTTTTCTGTTACAGTTCACAACACCATCATCCTCCCCTCACCACAGATCAAGAACCTTGGTGTCATTCTGGACAGTACCCTGTCTTTCACAGCACACATATAAACAGTATCACCCTGTCAGCTTGTTTTATAAATCATCTATGTCCATCACTTACCCCTAATCGTATAGCAATCCTGGTTCAATCCTTTGTTACATCCTACTATGAATACTGCAAATACCTTTTTTTTTTGTTTACCTGACAAGTCCATCCATAAACTCCACTTGTTTCAGAAGGCATCTGCAGAACCCCATGACTCATCACCCTAGTACTCAAACATATTCACTGGCTCCCTGTTCACTTGTGTATTCAATTTGATGCTCACCTTCAATGCTCTCTATAACCTGGCAGCGTCCTACCTCTCTGACCTCCTGCACTCATACACATCTCCCTGTATCCGCCGTTACTCCTCGGCCTGTCTCCTTTCATTCCACCTGGCTGCATGTCCTCCATGGGCCTGAGAGCCTTCAGTCGCTTAGCACTTTGGAACTCCCTCCCCGCAGAAATCTGGCAAAATTACTCATTCTCTGCATTTTAAGCCCCAATCCCAATAAACCCTTTACTTTCCACCATTAGCCCTTACTCAGTACCACCAGCCCATGCTCATTTCCAACACACCCTGGAGTTGAAGCCACAACAGTTAAGGCTTCATAATCTTCCCTAGGAGTTGGGACACCCCATCATCCCAAAGCTTTTTTTTAAAAAAGAAAAAGAAAACAACTATTAAACCTAAAATTGTAAAAAGGAAAGTAGTGGAGCTTGTTATCCTTTTTCTTTATCAGGTATGATAAGTCTTTAAAAGTGATGTATTAAACCTAGCTGACAATTTCTAGTCCAAAAGATATTAAAATTACAAAACCATAGGACAGAATTACACAGTGCCTTTGACATTTTTTTTATCAAAATGGAAGATACAAAAAAAAATTTTGTAAAAGAATGAAGTGGGGAATGCTCTTAAGGGCCGTCTGAGCTCCAAAACACAGACTAACCCATCCACTGCTGTCTGGGGGAATCAGCCAAACCCAGAATGCTGACACCTACAGCTTTGGTTGGCTTTCAAAGTAACTAACAAAAAACTGCGGGTCGCTCCATAAAATCCCTGTCCTCCATGTTTTCTCTGAAATTGTCTCTGGCCCTTTCCGGTCAAGTCAGCATCAGAAATTCCTCGTATACAATATAACCCCCTACCTCTCATTATGTCCACTACACCTACGGCCAAAGAATGCAAAATTTAGGGCTAGGGCTAAAAAGTAGTGGGGATTGGTCTAATTCCATTTAAAAACTCATCTTTGACTTTCTTTCCCCACATAGTTACATGATTCTATATTGTTTGTCCTATGCATGTCATGTATATTTATATTTTTGGAATTTCTTGTAATGCGAATTAAATTTATTTATTTTATCATAGTTTTTTCTAAGGTGATCTTGAACGTCTCGAAAGGCACCCACAAAGAAAACGACTTTTAGATTTGGAAAGGTACATATTAGGTGTAAAATCCTTTTCTAACTTTTCAATTTTGGCAGTATTGGTAAGTATTTGGCCAGTAATAGTGAGTTTTTAACTCCTCAGCACTTAGTTGCTTTATTTGTTAATTTATTTAAGCAGTGAACTGTTGGTTCCCCTAATAATTTCGATGAGGTGTGTAATATTAAGATCTTTTAGCTTTTTGCAATCCTTTTACCACTTTATTTCTTAGAATATTTTAAGGTTTTTTTTTGTAACTTTTGCTTACGGTCTTTGTACAAACATATAATTACAATCATAATTGTACAAACTTATAATTTTAGCATTTACTAGGCAAAAGGAAAAGTAGTTCCCACCAAAGTGTGCATTTATAATTTTTTTTTTCAAATATGTTTTTATTAGAATTTTCTGTTAGACATACAAAAACAAACACACACACACACACAGAAACATGAGAAATAAAGCAAAATAGACTAAAAAAACAAAACAAAGCAAGGTGCATTGCCTCCCCCCACCCCCCACCCAAAAAGAACACTAAACCCCAGGGCTCACTCTATCTACACACTCAAAAAACGAGGAAAAAATAGCTTTACATGTCACAGTATTTGATAAGATGTAGGAAGGGAAACCAAATATCAAGTGTGCATTTATTCAATTTTTTATTAATGTATAGCACTTTAACTGACCGTAGTATTGAAAGTATTGATATTTGTATTTTTAAAAACAAAAATTCTGGTTTCTGAGCTATCAATATGTCCATTTTCATGGGGCTGCTTTTAAATCTTACAATTTGAGGCACTCTTTTATCAGGTTAATAGTATGTCTGGAGAGAAGAAACACAAAGGGAGTTATGCTACTATCAAAGAACTTGGTGGCTAAACTTTGGGAATTCTTCATTCCACAGTTAGGGTTGCAGCTAAAGGTTATTTTGTAAATCATTTAATATGTCAATTATTTTTTCAATTAATATGGATTTATAATCGGACAGCCAAAGCTTCCTTAAAGAAGATTTCTTTTGGAAATTAAACCAGGTGAAACTCACAGTTTTCCACTTTAGGAGTTCTGGATAGAGCATATTGACAGATGAAAAATATTTTTTATCTTAAATGCAAATGTTACATATCTTTTTCACAATCTTGGTATAATTATTGCTGTAAGTGGGTTGCTCTGTCAGTTAAAGGCATTTTTTAGAATCTCTATACTCCAGTTGATGATTAATCCATTATGAAATTAGTTGGCAAATGTCAGCGATGTTAAACAGTACAATTACAGTGTGACTGTTTCAGGCCTATAAACATTTCTAAACAGGGAAAATGTCCTTATTTTCTTATGGTTTGACCATGGGTTTGCTACATTAGACAAAGGGTCTGTGGTCACTTTCTTGTGGCCCTTAACTGCAGTTATAGAATTGCCTTGCCATGAAGTGGAGAGTCCTTTTAATTGTTACTTCATCACTTTTTAAAACTAGATTACTGAATATTTAATTAATTGCTGAGCAGGTAAAAACAAAAGACTTAAAAAAAAAAAGGATGACCCCCTGAGTATTTTAGGGCCCAAAACTACAGTAAGATTTGACAGCATTGGTTTAGATCCACATTACCCACTTTTTTTTACCATAATAAAAATGGAAAAATATGCAGTGTGACAACAGCAAAAGTTAGAAGAAATTACAGCTTGACAGCCGTATCTACCAACTGTTTAACACCCGCTGACATTTGCCATCTAGTTTGCCCTTTTTTAATCTGTCAATGTGACCTAAACTTGTAGGCCATCTGTTTCCGAGGCCTGTGGTTCTTCAGAGGAAACACTCAACCTTTTTTTCTTTAGAGCTACGGACATAACATTTCCATAAAATCTGTTCAATAACCTCTGATATGATTTTAAAACACCTTGTAGAAAAAAATTGAGTTTCCTTCAGCAAGTGTTGGTTTTGTCGCCCGTATTGTTGAAAACATACAGGTTGGGATATATAGTGGTGGTAAAATAAAACCAGATGTTGCTGTCTGCAGGTCCATAGTTTATGCAACTCTGTTTCTGCCCTTTAAAATTATTTTTTTACAGGAAACCCCTAGCCTAGTAAACTAGCCCCACCCGCCAGCGGCCAATGTAAAGTTATTTTTGCCTGCGAGTGGTCTAGCCTCTATCAGTGCATCACAGTGACAATGCAGAGATGTGTCTTGAATTTTTGGATGCAAAGCGGGCGGGGGTTTCGAGGGCGTGACGACAAAGCTGCAAGACGCTGGAGGAAGTGCAACAAGGGACATGGCAACAACTATTGAACAGTTCTTGTTTGATTCAGCTTGGGAAAAAGTTTTGGAAGGATTAGACTTGGGGTTTTCATTGAAATGTGAGCAGGAAGAGGCTCTACGGTCATTCATTTTTAAGAAGGACATATTCGCCGTTTCAACTGACAGACTAGTTGTTTACACTCCCCCACCAGCTTACTCTCGCACTTACTACGTCACAGTCAGTTGCGCTCATTGGTCAGAGCTTTGGCCAATAGACACAGACATGGTTTAAAAGCAATGGGTTGTTCTCATCAACAATCTTCCGATGTCTCTTTCATCGGGGCCAGACTAAATTACACATTTAATCTCACATTTAGTCTGGTTTATCAGGCTAGGAAACCCCTCTATTACCAGGAATGATGAGAAAATAAGTAGCTGAGAGGGGAGGGACTCTATGTCAGAAAAAGGTGTACTTCTAACTCAATATCTGCCCTCAACCGAGTAGGTTCTAAGCATCAAATTAACTGTTTATTGTGGAATGAAAACATGGATTATAGAGATAATAATTTTCAGTTCATGGTGGTACTGTAGCTACATACTGTGTTTTATTTGGGATTCTCATACTAGCCTTGGTCAACATCTTTAGAAGGTATTTTACTTTTGTTCTTGGACACATTTATGACCAAATCTTTCCATCTTCAGGACACAGAACCAGTCCTTACTGACTGGTATGTTAAATAAACATTTCTATGTTATTTTTTCCTGTCCATATTATTGTTTAAAAAACAAATATTATTGTTTAAAAAACAAAAAACAAAATGTGGCGCCTTCAGCCTAAGATCCTAAACCTATTTCCCAATATTTTGGTGGATTTGTTTTAGTTAGCTTTCATAACCCAGAATGTGCGACTGAATCTATTAGAAGCCATACTACAACATACTAAAACATAAATCGGTTGGGTTTTCCAGATTTTTGAAAGGCATACTAACCTACTGTAGGCATATGTAAACTTGGGAATTTCCTAGAAAATGCTCTGATATTAATCTGATTTGGCCCATATAAATAATTCACATAATCCTTACATACCTTAGGAATGAAACTGATATTAAATTTCAAATCATAAAGTAAGAAAAACAATGGTTAGATGGCTTTATTGAGCATAGGTAAGAATGTATTCCCAACCCTTAATCTCATTGAACCTAGCAAATTTGTTAAAGTCTCAGTTGGTTCCCTTGGTAACCTTTTTAGCCAAGTGGAGGATAATGGATGAAATGAGTGAAGTCTGATTTATACTAGAAAAAGAAATCATTTTGGATTAGTTTTACACCTAGCCCTAGACAGGGAAAGTCTTCATCAGTCTGCACTAGCTGCAGTCACTTGGCAGAGAGAGTTGACAGAACAATCAGTTAGTGTTAGAAGATGTAAAGAGTTCAATCTGGAGGTTTGTGAAGGAAAACCAACCTCAAGCATAGTCAAATAAACACATTTGGACTTTTTAAGGTTGATCTGCATGCAACTGACGTGAATGCAAATGCCGACAACCAAAAGAGGCTAGAATATGAAAGCAACAGCTACGTAAATGCTGACTTATTTTCAAAATTCATTGCATGTGTACAGTCAGCTCAAAATAGCTCTTGGAATAACATATACTATAATAAGTAAATACAATAAAATACTTTTGGGCTGTGAAATAAATTACTTTGAAAAAAAAAAGAAACTTGAATATTTATAACAAAATATTTTCTCCCTTAGTCTGTTATCCAGCTGCTGATCCTTAAGTGATTATAAGTATTTTAGTTGTGAAACAGATATTGCTTGTTAGTATGAACACCATGTCTTTTTTCAAAAGCACTGTTTTAAGAACCCAGCTTTCATTCATTTCCCTCAGCTACTCTAAAGATGTAACCTAATGTTGTTGTGACGGCTCCTCTAGCTGGTAGCTGCAGGCAGCTGTTTGCTCTCAACATTAAGAATGGCAGGTTTCTAACTGGAAGTTACTGATGGGATTTTATGTCAATGCAAATCCATCATTTAACCATTGTTACAAATTGATGGAGGGTTTTACCAAACAGTATCATGTCGATGACATCCAAAATGACTGACAGGCCAGGACTGACACAGTGAGGTGGTTACCATGGTTACTGCAGCCTGGATGCAGTGTTATGCTTAGTGTTATTCTGAAATATAAGCAAAAGGACACAGATGGAGAAACAGGAATGGGAGTCTCTCAAACCAGCAGCCCACATCAGGGAAGGAAACTGTGATTCAGAGATTAATGGATGAAATGAGGAAAATCTGAGGAGCAATGCTAATAAAGTTAAAAACTGGACTTCAGTGTTTATGGCTGAAAACATTTTATCTTTCATTTGTAGGGCGTTCTTTGGTAGGGGAGAGGTTCCAAGTTTTTAAACTGCTTAAAAAGGGCTGTTTTGTAGGTTTAAATACACTTGCAGATTGGACTCCATTAACAATAGGTAATTGTTCGAGCTGGTGTTAACATGGCTCACTGAGAGATGTTTGCTCGCATACAAAAAGGTGTGATTTGGCACAAAGCCAGAGGAGCTGTCATTGGCGTTTTGATATTTATGCCACCCTGGTGAGAGGCGTGGTAAGGAAAGAAGATAAGCAGAGAGTAAACAACAAACTCAGGAGAGGAAAATTAAGAAGAGCAAAATGGGTTTGTGTGAAAATCCACAATAACTTGAATAGCTTCTGAATCAGATTCTGAAAGGCGACTAGAGCTTTCAGGCAGGGGCGTATTTAGGACATTTAGGGCAAAAACAGGCAGGGATCCTCTGAATTTAGACGACAACACATTAAACACATCCACTATACAGCTTCACAAATTTGAATAGAATAGATATACATTTTTTGTTGTACGTTTTGTCCTTTCCTTAATTTCCCTTTTCTTGTTGTTTTCCTTTCTATGTTTTGTACTCAGCTGACTTTTCATGCTGTCTCAAAAGGAATGAAAGATTTTTTCCAATCATTAAGTTCACTTCTGATTCACTGATTGCTCTTTCCTGTGTTTCCAAAAAGGCGACGGCAAAAGTGAATAACACATTCCTTCACTATAGACAAGCCATGCTGCTTATCTGTTCTCCATTTTTCATTTGAATTAAATAATAGCTGCATGAATCATGACAGCAGACAAGATAGAGGAGAGCAGGAGGTGGGTTTACCAATCTACTAGTTTGGTGCTTTTACATGTTCTTGCCAAAGTCTCTAATAGCAGAAAAAAGTTGCTAGATTTGGCGCTACGCACTTTTTTGAAATAAAAGTACTAGAGGGGTCAGAAATGTTGCTAAATATAGCGACAAAAGCACTAAGTTGGCAACACTGCTCTTCACACCATTTGTTTTCAAATGCACACTGAATTTTCTAAGCGTTCTGATGGCATTTTGGCAAAAGGATTATTATCCAAAACATAATTACTGCGCACAAATAAGGAATAGTTGTATTAACTGTACATATAAACACAGTTTTATGGAGCCCCCAGAAACTTGAGGTCCTAGGCAACTGCCTAGTATTGCCTAATGGTAAATTCCCCCCCTGCTCTAAGGTCAACCATTGTTTCTGATTGTTTTAGCAAAATCAAGAGCAACAGAGCCCTTAAACCTTTCCACTCTAGGTGGGCGTCTCAAATGCTTTTTTTTTTCTTTGCTTTTTTTTGCCAGTACTTTTACTGGGTGGGACCACATATCTGACCAAGAACTTTGTCAGATACATCCAAACCCTAACCCAGATATGTTGAAAGTACCAGCTAAATCTGTTTCAGCAAATACATGTTTCTTTTTGAACACGTGCTAGTGGGAGGTTTACTGAAATTTAAAACAATTTTCACAAATCTTCTGACTGACTATAAGTTCAAGCAAAAGGGATTTTTCCATTTGGATGAATGTCTTTATCTATGTCAACTAATTGAAAACAATTGTTTTCAGGGATATTTCTTAGAATTTTACAAATGTAATCTAAAAATATTATTGCAAAGGAGATATATATTTATATTTTTATATATATATATATATATATATATATATATATATATATATATATATATATATATATAAAACTATTATTTCACCCCTCATGGGGTGGTATGTGTCATCCTCCAGCTCGGGTCCTCTACCAGAGGCCTGAGAGTTTGAGGGTTCTGTGCAGTATCTTAGCTGTTCCTAGGACTGCGCTCTTCTGGACAGAGACCTCTGATGTTTTACCTGGAATCTGCTGTAGCCACTCTCCCAGTTTGGGGGTCACAGCCCCCAGTGCTCCAATTACCACTGGCACCACTGCTGCTCTTACTTTCCACATCTTTTCTAGCTCCTCTTTCAGCCCTTGGTATTTCTCAAGCTTCTCGTGTTCTTTCATCTTGATGTTGCTGTCGCTTGGGATTACCACATCTATCACTACTCCTGGTTGGTTAGCCATATATATATATATATATATATATATATATATATATATATATATATATATATATACACACTGTATATATATATGTTCAAAATTAAATTATTATTTTCATTAAAAATTCAATAGATCCAAGCATAGTTTTGTATATTTCCCTCTTGTTTGTTTTAATTATTTAAAGTCCATTTGTCAATTTAAACTTGATTAAATGTTATTCATCCAACCCTTTTACAGTCTGTAAATCTCAATCTAAGAAACTAAACAAAAACAAATATTTGAGTCTTGTATTCCCAATGTGGGACATCATATATTCTCAGAAGTTAAAATTGTCCCTCAGTAGATTCAATGCTCAGAAACACTTTTTATTTTTATTTTTGTCGTATACTTTTTGGTAACCTGATAAGCCAAAGCACACAGAAGCCGGAAAACTACCCTTCAAAAAGAGATATTTTTTAAAGGGAATCTTCTCACCTCTCCTTTTGAGGCTGCAGCTGTGGGGTCGGCCCACAAGCGACACTACTTTCAGATCAGGGCGGAAACACCATTTTGTAAAGGGAAGCTTTGTGTTTATGTCTTTAAAGATACAGTGTGTAATAATTACAGGGATTTGCTTACATAAATGGTATATGTAATCTATATTTATGTTAAATATTATCACCTATGAACTGAAAGAGTCTATCTTTATGTTTGCCTTACTTTAGAAATACTATTTTTAATTACATAGATGTAGCTCTGCATTTCTGGAGGCAGACATCTTTGCGCAAGCATTGGGCAACTGTGTAATCACGCAACATAGAGGGAACATTGGGGTTAAATAGAGAAGACGGTGGAAATGAGGATAGCTGTTTGACTTATCCACCACCTAAAACGTGGATTATATGAGTGCATAAACATTGATGTCATATAAAAAAAAAAAAAAATTATTTTATTTACCTGTTTCTGCCTGGTGCTATGAGCTGAAGGAATAAACAGTGGAGTAAAAAGCTTTCATAGTTTTTCTTCCTCAGTGTCATTTGCTGCACTTCAGTTAAACCCAATTACTCTTGTGGGCGGAGGAATGACCCGATTTGATTCTCCATTGTGCAGTTGGTGGGCTTTATCGTATAAAACAGATTCTAAATGAACTAGAAGATGAAGTTACGCTTTAGTTTGCATTTAAGTGATTTTCAATTCTATCCAGAAAGTGTATGAAACAAGGCAGGAATCTCTTAAGACATAAAGTATATGTAAGAAAGTATCTCCCTGGAGAATATGTGCCACAAATTTAGAGCCCCAGTCAAGCTCCAGTATCCATTATATTTTAAGACATGTACACAAGAAATCAAAAACACTTGTCATACAATTGCAAACTACAATAGGGTGACCAGATTTTGACTTGCGAAGCTAGCGGTTCTGTTTGGAGAGGCAGATCAATGCAGCAGTGCAGCAGAAAAAAGATGAGGCTCTCTTTCTGGATTTGGCGTTAAGTCATGTCAGCCGTCACTAGCATCGTAGGTAACTGACTGGTCATTTCTTTACTTGGCTTTAAGCCACACTTACGACTGCTGCAGATTGTTGCTTGCACACACACCTGCAAATTCTTCTTTATTGATTTTAGGCAGCTTTTATTTCATCTCAGTAGACTGGATATCGAAACTAAAGTTTGAACAATTGAACATTTTCGAACCGGTTCTCATCAATTAGCGATTCTCAATGCTGGTCGCAGGTATGATGCAGATATTTTTGATTCATGCCCAATTTTGAAGTGTGGTCTGCACTATGTAATACCACACCACAATGCAAGAGAGATAAACATGAACTAGCTGTAGGTCTAGATATGGCCGAGGCATTGAGGAAGTGGAAAAACGCAAGGGGCAAGTTTATGCGACAACGGAGGGACATGAGGGCAAAAAAGAGCAGAGATCCAGGTGGATCTTCTAGCTGGTCCAACTTCACGAGTCGTTTTCCACAATGGTGGTCATACAAATAAAACAAGCCAGTAAGGTACCAAACAGGAAACACTTATAGTGTAGAGCGGATTTAGATTTGACCAGTCAGATGCCTCCTGACACCGGAGTGTCTGCCGAAGGTCCGGGGGCATATCTACGTTAACTGCAACACACATGCAGGCGACCTGGTTTCTGAGTATAAATCAGCCTATATACAGCATGTGTTGTGAATTACATTTTGTAACATTACATTTAGATCTGGGGTCTATCTCAGTCGGAGCTAAGTAAGCCCCCTTGAATTAATCATGTAGGGTATGTTCATCCTTCTTCATTGTCAATGAGTGCTAAGCGCTACAACCTCTTTTCTGTTTTATCGGACACAAAATCATGTTCGGTGTATTCAGGGCTTTGCACAGAGCACATGTCACACAGGTTAATGTATTTCTGTAAAACACTTTGAGGTTGGCTAGCCTATACATCCTGTCAAATAAAGTATCGAGGGCAACCATATGGCTCCTATGCAGTGAATAGGATAGTTTGGAGGTCTCTATGCTAGATTAACCATCAATAGGAAGCATCCTGCTTCCTATTGCTTAATCAACACCAGCACTTACCATGGTAAACACTGACAAAATTCCACTTTAGCTTA
>NW_015150605.1:575569-577286 GCF_000732505.1 Cyprinodon variegatus
TGAAAAAAATCAATAATATTCTACTTTTCTGAATATACCTATGTGTTTTACCTTCAGGAATTATTCACATTTTATAAGCAGAAATAGATGGGTTTTCAGAAATACTTGTTTATCCTCAGTTGTGATTTTCACCTCTTCTTAGTACAGTGAACGAACTGTACAAAGGCACACGCTTTGCTCAAATGTTTTCACACAACTGTAGATTCAACACCACAATGAAGGAGTCAAACAGCAGAGTGTGTCTTTAGTTGGCAAAGACTACATGTTTAAAAATAAAAAACGTTTTTTTTTTTTTGTATCTTTTAACACCTCCGTCTTTTCTCTTTCAGAGCTTCTTGGTGCAGCAAAGAGGGTTAATGTCAACATCCAGGATGCAGACGGGTGAGATAGACGGCTCCATTTGTTTCCTCCTGTCATCATCATCCCGTTCTTTACCGATGTACATTTTAGAGACAGAAATAATCAGTGAAACTATACTAATAATCATATAGTAGTGAAACAGAATAGATCCTTCAAACTAGGAATGCATTGAGATGTTATTTAGCAGTTTTATATTACCTGGAATATGTCATACTAAATCTGATCACAGAACGGTGTTTGCAATCTGATATTTAGACAGTTCGAGGCACCATAGACCATTGCTTGCATTGTGAAGTTGACCTTGCAGAAATGCTTCATAATTAGCATTCATCTAGCGCAAAAGAAAATAACCCATTGACTGACTAGAGATTTGACTAGCCATAGCAGACACATAAAACACAAGACTGTAATAGAAATACCTTTTATGCTAAAAGTTTTTCAAAACATTTAAAGGCAGTCGTTGCCTTTTTTTGGTTTCATTTAGGAGAAAAACACATTTAAGCAAATAGCTCAGAGTCAGTTTTCAAGTCTAGAGGATGAAAGAGAGCACAATCACATAAAGGTGGACTCAGTAAAAGCTCAGCCAATAACAAGGTCTGGGAGAGAGAATGAGATTACTACTAAAATACAGGGACGTGTGTAACATCTATTGAGGGAGGAACATGAACAAAATCCCAGCTAATGCATCCAGTAAAGGCCATGTAGCTACACCAATGAGAAAAGCATAAAAATACCCTAGCTGCGTTTCTATTGAATTTTGAAGTGAATTTTCAAAAAATAAAGAAAATCCAAAATAAAGGTGTTTTTTCTATTCATTAGCTGAAAGTTACCAGGTTAGGTAGTAAGCTAGTGTGGATGACAGATTAGTAATGGTCCAAGGTTTTAATTAGGCAAGTTGTACTTATTTATAATGTCAGCTACTATGGTATTAGAAATTTGACATGCCATCCAGAGATGTTAAGACAGAAGTGCAATTTTGATTCTTGCATTCAGGATTCAAACAGCAGACACATCTATCCAGTCATTTGAGGTAAATGTTCCTTATGTCAGAACTTGATAACTGTGTTTTTTTCTCCTAATTGGTGCATTTAGTCTTGAACCACATACCTTAAACTATAGCTCCTACCTTCTGTTCCTAGATCCTATCCATTCAAGTTCCTTGGGTCAACAGTTAGAACACCAATTGCGTTGGAAAGTTCCTCTGAACTGCTGTGCTGAATCAAGACAACTCTCAGCTTCATGGATGTCATTACGTGACAGACACCAACAAGAATGATGCATGTTAAATTGGGAATACAGCTTTTAGAAAAAGATCTATAAAAAACAAAAGTGACATAAATACACTGAATGGCTGAGG
>NW_015150605.1:578290-613974 GCF_000732505.1 Cyprinodon variegatus
TTGAAAGTTAAAGGAAGGTTTGGTTGCAGTGATTGCCCTAAAAGTTTGTGCAAAAAAATATGAAGTGTAGATATATTTTTTCCAGACCTGTTTGATTAATTTATTTTTTAAATCATTCTGTTGAACCATGGTTAAAAAGCAATGTCTGTCTGTAATTTTGTTCAATTTCATTGAATTTCTGTTTATTACTACCTTGTTCAAAGTTATTTCCGTAACCATTGTTGTTTTTTCTTTAATTAAACAAGGGGTACCAACAATATTGTCAACACATGTAAATGAATTGATGCTAGAAAGCATCCTGCTTCTTGTTCCTTCCCTACTGCCAGCACTATTCAGATAGCACGTATGGTGGACGCGGACACAATGTCATTGTACCTTAAGTGTCCTAACCAATTTGGGGTATTCAGACCACGCCTTTTTCCTTTTTGAAAATGTAAAAGAAATTAATCAAGTGAGCATAAAAAACTTTTTTGCCAAATTTATTCAATTGATCCAAATTCAGTTGTTTCCATCAAGCCCTCCTAATGGCAACCATCAATGTTTCTAATGGCAACATGCGCATAGGAAACTTTGATGAAAACCTCCAGCATTATGAGTGTATAGAGATAATACACAGCCAGCTAATGATTACCTAAGTCACCCTAACCTTAAGATTTATTAAAAAGGAAAACTGTAAGTCTGCTCACAAAAGTAGAAAGGAACGAAAACAAAGAATAGAGAATATGATATGGTGTCACCCTGTAGGAGGACAAAACCCCAAAATACACAGACCAAACTACAAGGAGATCATTTATATTAGAAGACTGATATGTTGCATCTCTGCTCCAACATACCTGAAATGAATGGTTAATCCGCAGACCTTTGCAAAACTTGCTGACATGCCAGGAGAAAATTCAGCGCCTTGATTCCGGTTTGTTGGAGCAGGGAAGAGTCAACAGTTGCAGAACAGTGACAGTCAAGGACTGAAGTTGCAGATGCTTATTTACATAATAGGACATTAGGGTCAGAATTTGTGCAGTTAAATTCACCATCCACTCCATCCAGTCTAACTCAGGTTGAATCATTTCCCAAAAAGAGAATGGATAAAGCTGCCACTGTCTAGTACATGTAATATAGCTGGTAGAGCCCTTACCACAAAATAAGCAATGCTGTAATCATAGCAAAATGTGAATCTACAAAATATTGAACCAGTTGGGTTGATTATGAAAACCATTTATCCTTTTCCTTCCCCCAAATAATTGTGTGCTACTTTGACTTGTTTTACCACAACAACAAAAAAAAATAATAATAAAACAAATTAAGTTTGAGTTGTTTTACAAAATGTGGAGAAGTTCAAATGTTGTCTATGGCTAGGTTTTTATAATGCAGTGCAATGCAAAAAATGTAAATCTAAATGAGTTATTTCAAATGATCTTATTTACCTAGTTAAATTAAGCTTAAATACGCTTACGATTTTTTTAGTTTATTGTTTAGTTGTTGCAGTGATATGCTGATCATTACTGCTGTGATAGCACCTGGAATCTCTGAGTAAAACTGAACCATTTACCTTTAAGAGATGAGTGAAAGCAGCGGTAAACAAAAGTTTAAATTTGTCCATTATTAATAACTTGACTTAGCCTGGTTAGTGAGTGCAATAGATAGCAAACCTTCTAACTGGAAGACAGTTACATTGGATGCAACGTGTTTTCCAGATAAATGTTGTGATTTTTCTGGGTAAATGGAGCACAGCATAAACAGGAAGGGAGAAAAACTAGATCACAACAAGACACCTGTTTCATCCTGAGAAAGAAAAAAACATAAATAGCCTGGAGGACTGTAATCCATGCCCCACTATCCGCTCTGACTCACATGGCTGAACAACAGGAAAAACTTCCTGTGCTCAAATCTGTATTTTCCATAAATGAAACCATATAGAATGTAAATGATAGGTAGGCCCATATGAAGCCAGTTAAAGGGTTTGTTATTGTGCCGTTGTATGGCTCCACTCAGATGTGTGCACATGCTTGGCTTGTAACTGTGTTTCCTTTCACTAGATCAAATAACAAGAAGCTTTTTATTGTGTTGGTGGAAATTAGATAATTGGACTCAGTTCCCTGGTTAACGACTGATGACTTTTTAATGTGAGTCGAGGGACAGGCTTATATCACAGGGGATCCATTAGACTCACACATAGATGCCCTGTGTGTACACTCCACTCCAGGGTAGTAAGATTGCTTATTAATGGAAGTAGGTCACCCCTCACCCCCCCTCTACCACCAACATGTCAGCTCAGCTTCCTGCCCTCCCTCCTATCTTTCACGTAGAGCTGAGGGGTGGAGCAGCTGTACGATGGAGATTAATTCAGATGAGTTATAGCCAGGATTCAT
The DNA here is from genome assembly GCF_000732505.1 of Cyprinodon variegatus. Classification (NCBI taxonomy): domain Eukaryota; kingdom Metazoa; phylum Chordata; class Actinopteri; order Cyprinodontiformes; family Cyprinodontidae; genus Cyprinodon; species Cyprinodon variegatus. The sequence goes on from NW_015150605.1 coordinate 580,657, forward strand.
GCTGATACGTATATATATGTGAAAATGTTTATTTTCATGCTCAATCTGTGTCTGTGTGAAGGCTGTCACCGCTGCACCATGCTGCCCTGAGTGGGAACAAGGAGCTGATTTCTCTGCTGTTGGAGGCTCAGGCAGCTGTGGATATCAAAGATAATAAAGGTAAAGACATACGCAGATGTCTGGGCTAAAAAAAACAAAAAAAACAGACACAAACCTGGTAAAAGGGCGTAAAAATAAAAACTAACAAAAACCATGTGAGAGCTTGTTGAAAACACAATAACCTTTTTACATCCCTGTGTGTGTTTGTGTGTAAGAGAGAGCGAGAGAGAGCAGTGACAGATTTGTTTGCACAGTAAATAATAGAAAACAGAGGATAAAAGCTTCATGGCTGCACAACCGAGAGCCAAATGGCATCAGAGGAGGAAAAAATCTCCAGCCATGGTTGTCGGATTCTGTGGAAAGAAAAGGAGGAAATCTCAGGGCAGATGGGGGTTATAATCCCTGCAGGATGTTGGCCTAGTCTCTCTGCACTCTCAGTTAGCTGTGCCCCCCTGCATCTCTAAATACAGACATACACCTGGCAGGCGTATTTACAGCATGGGCCTTCCTCCTCAGTAAGGGGCTTTCTGTACCAGAAGTGTTTGGGAAGTTGTTCCCCATCACAGACACCGTAGCTCATTGATTTGAGCAGATTGGAGACCCTGGGTGTTTTGCTCCATTTTCGGCCCAGAACTCTGTCAAAATTACAAGACACAATTTCTTAAATACAGGTACTCAAAAAAAAATGTATTGCCACAGTTTCTGAAGGCCTTGCCTCCATATTCTTTCATTACTCTTCTTTTAATTTTCAGTGATCTCAAAGGGAATTATTGGATATTCAGCTTGTGTGGGCGGGATTTGTTTTTTAACACCTTAATCCTTCCTCTGTTCATATTCGTCAGTATTAATGCCTGACTGAAATGTTTGCCACTGGGTTTAGTTGTAGGGCTTTTTTAGAAACTTTCATTACATTTTTAATTTCCTTGATATCTATTTTTACTGCAGCATGGTGTAAAAATAATTAACATCCAGCAAAAAGAAGCAATACTTTGCAGAATCTTTATGTTAAAAACAACACTCCGAATTTAGTGGTGCCTCTGGTAAAGACCTTCATCACAGGCCCTAAAATACATTGATCTTTCAAAAAGCAGGTTCAAAATCTATGAGGAAGTATTAGGGCCAGACTTAGAGAAAAAAGGAGATTAAAGTCATAATTTATTACTTTATTCTTGTAGTAGTACCAGAAAAAAAGTTGTATATTACTATTACTACTTTTTATTTTTTTAAGGTGTATAAATGCACATTATTGTCGGCACTAAATTCCTTTAGACTTCTAATAATCTGAAGCACAGTTTTAAAGCCAAAGAACTCTTCTGGTTTTCTTCCCATTGCTAATCTGAACAGCCAATATTAGGATGATTTCTTTTTGATGTCTAATCTTTTGATGTAACACAAGGAATATTTTTCTTTTTGTTGAAAGGTATCTTGTATTCTTGTTTTTTTTTCTGTAAAACACCACCAGATTATCCTTCCCATGAACTTGAGGAGATAAACAGAAACGCAGCTTCAAAGATTAGTAATCATATTCCATTTAGTATTTGTCATAGCAAATAAAAGTCTGACTAAAACACAGTTTTCTTTTTTTATGTTCCTTCATAGTATTAGTTAAAACAGTCTCATGCCAATGCAGAGTGGGTCCCACAATCTTTAGTTTATTAGAATCTAAAGCTAAAAATCATTAACTGCTGTCAACTATGGAGACCTTTTAACTGCTTAGAGTTACAGCATTTTAAAAAAATTAGACTTTAAGACCTTTCAGATTAATCCAAACAGATATTAAAAGTCTGATTTGTTGGCTTGTTAGATGAACACCAAGCCTCTTTGTGTTCCATTTAGCCATAAATAAAAGTCTTGGTGTCGTTTGTTTTGTAGGCAGCATATTTCTTCTATGTCTTTAATTTGTCTGGGTAGTTTATTTTTTATTGATTTATTTTTCCCCAGCTAAAGTTCAAACCATGGGAAGCTAGATGTTCCAAACATCCCGGCTAAGGTCAATCAATCACCACAATCCAGATCCAAACAGGATGTCAGGGCCGGCCCTGGTGATTAACACATCGGTCACAATTACAGCCAAGTTCCTTTATCACCTCAGAGCTAAAGCAACACTTAGCTTTGGTTTCGACTTCTTCCTATTTCTTTCTTATGGCTATTTTGAGGCAATTTACCTGCTTATTTGAGGTTTCTTAGTTTTCTTTAATGTGACAATAGTGCATTCACTGAATGGAGGTAAAAATTAAAACCAACATTATAGCAGATTCATGTATTAGATGTAAAAGAAAAAATAAGATTGGAGCATTAAGTGTTATTTTCATCCTGAACTGATATGTTAGAGTGGAGGTAGTGGGAAAAACGAAGATGGGAAGTTGGATAGTTAGACAGTGAACTAAGAGCTCGTCATAGTTTCTCTATGTAATTCTGAGAAATCTCTCAATGGATTAAATATTTCCCACATCAGGGGGATTTCCTGCCTTGCTGCAGACAGCAGAGAGTAGAGTTAAGTAAAAAAAAAATTAGCAGGAGACATAGACTAGAGACATATATTTCAAGCTAAATTCCAATGTGTCTTCAGAGGAAAATGATTCAGAAACTTGAGGAATTATTATTGGTTTAAGATCCTTTCCTCAAATAACAGTCCAGCTTCGATAAACAGCCTGAGTTCACCGACCTGGTTCCTTTCAACAAAAACACAGCAAGGAATGAGGAAATTAGGCAAACTGTTAGAGTTTCACTGAACTTCCTAATTATTCTTTGAAAGGCAATCATGGTATTTCAAAGAGCTAGAATGCATTTGATTAGGGTTGTCATTTTTCCCTGAAACTTTCAAAGCTCTTATTTGTGGAAAGAACTGTGTATTGCTCAGAAAGGAGAGACAAACTTTTCACTCTTTAGCAAGAAGTGAATGGAGGCACACTGACCACTTCTTAAAGACTGCGCCTCCAACGTGTCACCAAGGCAGAGGTCATTTTGGGTGGACCTATGCAGGAATGTGAAGGAAATTTCACGAGAATGAACATAGGAAGTGAGACACAGTAGCAAAGTAAAACACATCTTCTTTTGGAAAATACAAACTAAAACAGTCAAATGACAACATTATTGTTACTTTCTGATCCTAAGACTGAAACAGCTATCTTTTTTTAGCTTCTTTGAGCAGCAAATGTAGTTTCGTTTTTACTCACAGACCCTCTTGGTCTTGTTAGTCCAGTGATCCATTGACATTACCTGTTGTCGGATCCTATGTGTTCTGAAGAAATCCAATTGGACTGTGTAGAGTTGCATGCAGGTGGCAAGCAGTGTGAATTATGCCTCCTTCATGCAAGCTGGGCATGAAGGCTGTCTTTATTCAGTAGGAGAGAGACAAAAAGCATTGTCTTCTGACTCAAGATGGATACACCTTTTTCCACTGCTGGCAAAAAATTGACTGTTTTGTTCAAGATTTCTAAGCAAACAACAGGAAGGTGTGAAAGTTCAACCTCTTTCTGCCATGCAACATGGTGGATTTGAAAATGCTGACACCTTCCTAGAGATCTAATCATGTTTTACATAAAACCTAATCTATGCTGTGGACTAAATGTTTGGGAGATTTAAAATATGCCCTGAATCTTTAGAGATGTAAAGCTTAACTCCAAAGATAACTGGTCAAAATACCATAGGTAAAATGTTAAAAACTGGTGAGCAGTTATAAGAAAAGTCTGACTGCTGTAATGCCAAAAAATGTGTTTTTTTTATAATAATTTAGAAGGGAACACATTAATTAAGAGAGATAATTTCCTTTGTGCATTGCCTCATCTTTACTGAGATAAATTTTTCAACAGAAACAACATGAAAAAAAATCCTTGATGAGAATTAATATGTCTTAATTTTTCTCACAGAGGCCAGTGTTTTTAGTCATCCTTACCAGAACGCTAAATGCTAATACTGCAAACACTGTAGAGACATTTTGCAAAGGAAATTCTGTTATCATCCGAACATCAAAGATCACCTTGCCAGAGATTATTAATTGACCACAAAACTCTGATCAGTGCATTTCTGGAGACAAATATCTGAATATCCAAACATGGGGTCCGGTGGTGTCCTCAAAAATGTTCCCACCAGACACAGACTGCAGTGCCTCAGGTGTTGCTTTTCAAAAAAATCTCTGTAACATCATCTGTTTAGGGGAGTTGACAGTGACTCCAGCTTCATTTTTCTGCACTTCTCTCAGTATCAGCTTTAACATTCTGCAGGAGTGCTCCCTGTATTGTCCTCTTAGGACATAGTATGACGTTGAAAAGGGTTTCGTTGCCCTTTGTCTCAAGCCCTTGGTCTCAAATGTCCCAGAAGTGTGATGTTTGCACAAGCTATCATTCCAGGGTTACACAGGGTCATAAAGATGTCAACAGCAACAACAAGGGTAGAGTTAAGCAGGAGGTGCACTCAGAGTCTGTATTTAAAGCTGCTCTGAGAGATGGAAATCAATGCAAACTGTATTCATCTGAAACACATTAATAGAAATAATTGTTAAACTGTTCTTTTTCCTTTCTTTTTTTTTTGTTCTTGCAAAAATCCACTTCTTACTCTTCTTACTCCGCGTCATTACTTTGCAGAACCCAATGTGAGTGCACTTGACTGCAGCACAGTGAGAGGGATCCTGAGCTGCACAAATCCTCTAGATCCTGGATCTTCTCGTGCTCTTTTTTGTTTTAAGTTCAACCTGTAGGTCTTCAGTAGGTTTTAATCCGGGGACTGGGCTGAAGAAAAAAATGGTTTTGGGTAAATTAATCATTCTGTAGGTTGGAATTAGCTATTCTATTTATTTATATATTTTGTTGAAAACCAGCAAATATGTATTTGAAACATCCAATTGTTTAAGATGTTACATAATCTGTAACAAGGACCCCAGAGCCTTAAGAACAGAAAATGAGCCACAGTCAATGTCGTGCCAGATCATAATTAAAAAGAACTAGTTCAAAGTTCAGTTCATACAAATAATAATGAACTAGCTCTTGTTCATAGTTCACTTTTTTCAAAAATTAACTAAGTTCACCAACCTAAAAATTAACCGGTTAAAGTTCATTTGATAAATTAAGCCACAATCCTACACAATAGAACCTCATATTTCACCCTTTAAATGTGTGATCATAATATATAGAAAGAAATACTTGATGCTGTCAAGGAATTCTGTATGTGCAGTGAAGCCTTTATTTTGCCATATTACACAGAACTTTAGAAACATTCATGTACATTCAGGTTCTGCTTAAATTATCTGTATCAAAAATTATTTTTTACGTTCCTCATTCAGTAGCAGATATTTCCTAAGATAGCTTGGATGCTTTAACTCGATGTGTTGCTTTAAATTTGAAGTGGACTTGGCTGACGTACGGACTTGTATATTAAGTCCTGGTGGGCACAGTTTAGACAAAAACATGCGTTTTTTTCAATCCGAGTCTTCCTTTGATAGTTCCTAAAACTCTGCAAGCGGTCTGCAAAACTGGCATCAGAAATACCAGTAGATGCCTTTGGATCACTCAGACTAGTACTAGCAATAGACAAGCTGGTCTATTATGCCGTAATAAGTACCATAAAACCTGCCTTTATCCAATGAAAAGTGTCGTTATCAATTGAACGAGAACGTGAGCTGTGTGTGTCGCTAATTATTCTCAAAGTGAACGTCGATCTCGTTCACTTTCAGTACTACAAAACTGATCCATTCAGTTCACCGTTCACTAAAAATATGAACATATTCAGTAAACGCTGTTCATCGAACGCGTTCGTACACCATTGTGGGCATGTGTTGTTACATCCTTATCATTTGTTTCAGGTTGAGTGTAAGTCCCCAAAAAGCTTCAAGGCACAACGTTTAATTTAAAGCTTTGGTCGTCTTTAGCAAATTCCACATTTTTGCATCTGAAAGGAAAGACAGTTTGCCACTGGTTGGCTAATAAACGGCATGCGGTGATTACTATGGTTACTTGATGACACCCAACATGTCTTTTATCTCCTACTATCTTGGTCAGTGTGCATAGTGACAGATAAACTTGGGTCCTTAACTGTAAAAGTGTCAACATAAGGCAGATAAGTCTCTTCTAGTGGCCGTTCCCTTATTCATAGTGATAAACACACACATACCCCACTGAAAATGTCATACTTTTGTCTTTCCCTTTTTAAAAAGTACTTTATATCTGCCTTACACTTCACATCTAAAAATATTGAAAAAACAAAAATAAATCATTGTTCTTAGACTCCGCAATCAATTACATATCACCTATCAATCTTTCTTGTATTTACTTTTTCTTTCATTACCATTGTATATACTCCAATCCAAGGTATATTTTTGAAACCTTTATTAGTGTAATGCTTTACTTTTCCATTATCATATTTATCTGAACTGAATTTCTGCTATTGCAATAACATAAAAAATATGTAAAGGCTTTTTAAACATGTTAACCATATTGTTCGGTTGTTAACTTTTTAAAATAGAAGAAAGCAAACATTTGCGCTTTTGTTTAATTAATTTATTTTTGTTTAATGAAGCCTTTCATGATTACCAAGTTTTTACGGAACTCTCATAGTTTTTTTTTTCATTAAGATGATAGTTAAGTAATTATCTTTTTCACCAGTAATTAAGTTTAGTGATTGGAAGCCATGAATTGTGTTTTCCTGATTTCAAATGAATTGATTTAAATGAGAAACTGTATTTGCATGTGATCAGGTGCTGATCCTTGTGTCTGTGTGCATGTGCTTGTGGGGTGCTGTATATCTGTGTTTCAATGTGCCGTCATGTCTGGCTCTGCGCTCTCTGTTGGTGTGTGGGTGTTTTGTGTAGGAATGCGTCCTCTGCATTACGCTGCATGGCAGGGGAAGACTGAACCCATGAAAATGCTGCTGAAAGCAGGCTCATCAGTCAACGGACAGTCAGATGAAGGACAGATCCCGCTCCACCTGTCAGCACAGCATGGACACTATGATGGGGTAACTCTGGGTGTGTGTGTGTGAGAGATGTGGGCTTCTGTTATCTAGAACCTGATGATGCATGCATAAAAGGTCTTTTCTCTTACAAGACAGCTTACTCAAATACACCAGTAATGTTTTGGTCTGTTTGTGCTACAGTCAGAAATGTTGCTACAACACCAGTCCAACCCATGTATCTCAGATACAGCTGGGAAAACCCCCCTGGACCTGGCATGTGAATTTGGACGGGTTGCAGTAAGTACAGTAAACCGTAAACATTCTTTATTTCATTTAAATATTCTTTATATTTGAAATAATTTCTCAGTTTTCTTATAAGATGTCTAATAAGGACTATATTAAATCTCTATTTAAATGCAGGGATGTATAAAATGTCTCCCTAGATCAAGATGTTTTCATTACAAGTATACATACAGGTATACATATACAGCTTAAAGGAATAGTACACCCAAAACATGATTAGCCTTCATTTTCTACTCACCCCCATGTTGAACAACACTCTGGAGTACTTTTTTTAATATCTCAAATGCATCTGGAGATCTGGGAGGCTTCTTGTGAGTAGAAAATGAAGGCTAATCATGTTTTGGGTGTACTATTCCTTTAAGTCAGATGAAGATATAATAGAAATAATTATTTCAGAAGCTTATTTATTTGAAGATTATCATGTTTTTAAACGATTTGAGAAACCAGGTGAGGGTGCATTGGCTTTTCAAGCTTCTAAAATAACTGGAGACATTCCTATGAATATATTTCCACTCAAACATACTGCCTCCTCATGTGATGTCATAGAAAAGTCAAAGAAAAGTAAGCAAAATATCTTCAAGTTAATTGTTGACTTTCCAAAAGTCTGGAACAATTTTAAGATAAAGATGCAGCACTAATTGGTTCAAGTGTTTGCACCTCATCTTCAGACGCCCTATTGCTGGGAAAGGAGATGGCTTGTACGTCCAATAGACGCACTTAATAGAAAATGTGTGAAACAACCACAGAAAAATTGCGAAATAGATGTGAAGAAGCTCTCTGAAGCTGGTGTAAGAGTATCACTATCCTCACTGATAGCATACTTATAGCAGCATGGATTAAATGGTGAAATAGACAAGAATGAGCTGTTAATCAAAAAGCAATAATAAAGCCAGAAGGGACACAGGCTTTGTTTAAAAAAAAAAAAAAAACAAGTCCTGTGGTAGGATGAAGCTAAAACCAAACACTGGCCACAATGACTGAAAAAAGGGGGAAGCAGGGGGTAAAATCATCCTTCCACCTGTGAAGCATGGTGGTGGCAGCTTTATGCTGTGTGAGTGATGTCCTCTAAAATAGAGGACATCATGAAGAAAGAATATAATGTGGAAATATTAAGGGAAAATCTGGTCTCTTGCTGGGAAGTTTGGGAACAAACCGATCTTCCAAATAAGCAATGAACGTAATCTAACGGCAAAACTAGCTATAACAAGATTTAAGGACAATACAGTTAATGTTTAGGAGTGGCCATCACAGAGCCCTGATCTCAGTTTCATAAAGAAGTGCTGTCTCCCAGCATCAGGAATCACCCAGATCCAAATAATCTATGGTGAGAAGCTTGTTTGTCCTCAGTCATTAGTTTAAAAAAAAACTAAGTACCGGTAAACAGATGTTACCTATGCCTTTTAAAAGAGTTAAAATGTTTTATACTATGCATGTACATGTCCGATCCCAGGTGTATATTTACATGCAGCGTAGCTCTGTCTCTATGTGATGAAGTTCTACTGATGCTGTGTCTTTCTGTGTGTTTAGGTGGTGCAGCTCCTGCTCAGCAGTAACATGTGTGCAGCCATGTTAGAGCCCAAACCCTCTGACCCAAACGGAGTCTCCCCTCTGCATCTCGCTGCTAAGAATGGACACATCGACGTCATACGGTCTGAACAAGTTCTTCTTTTTGCTCCTATTTCAATGTCCGTCGTCTCTCTGACTATTTCCTTGAGTGGAAAACAAACAAATCTCATGAATCATCCTTCGTTTTAGTCCCTGTCTATTAAACATGGCCCCGTCTCTTAAGTTTTAAATCATAATAGTAAGTCAAATTAATCAAAATAGATTCACTTTTTTTTGTATCAGTTTTAAAAGTAATCACCTGAATCCAGTCTCTGTTTGCAGATATAATTTAACTCAAAACTGATGCAACTTTTAAAGGCCGGAGCAAAAATGTACACCATTATATAAATTATTTTTTTTCTTTATTTTTCATATTTCCTGCACAATTACCACTAAAATGAATCTTGTATATTTAGATCTGCCCTTGAAATACATGATTGAGATACAAGATATGAAGTTCTGGCCTGCATTAAACCATTAAACAAAGAACTTGACTGACTGCTTTCAACTGATAAGCACAAACAAACTGATGCCTATGGAGTTCTATAGATTAGAATTTCAACGATTTTTTCCTGTGTTGTCTTGACATGACTTGTCAAAGCACAACGACTGTCTCTACATTCTTCCTGCTAAAGCTCTGGAAGACAGCCAGCCATGGTTAGGAAAAAGAAAACAGAAAAATAAGAAAAGGAACTTCCTTCAGCCTGGTTAAGATAGCTAAAAAATTGTGTCAGGAAATCAATAAGACATATTTCGAACCAGAATTATCAAATATAAGCATTTTATGTTTAATTATAACTCAATCCTCTGTCAATAGCAGCAGATTTCAGTCTACATTATTCACTTTGGTGTCATTATAAGATAAACAAAGGTATGATTTCAGTTTTGTGTGTTTTTGCAGGTTGTTGATCCAGGCTGGTATAGACATCAACAGGCAGTCAGAGTGTGGCACTGCCCTACATCAGGCTGCCCTCTGTGGGAAGACAGAGGTGGTGCGGCTACTGCTGGATGTGAGTCTCACTGCTTGTTTTCCTAAAGCCTGTTTGTTTACCAGCTCAGATAAACTCTTACCTCTTTGTTAGTCATTCTTTACTCCCTGCAATGCAAAGACATTTCTGGAAAATGTTCGTTTGCTCCTTGTGTCCCTGATACTGATTAACGTAGATTTTTACCCCCTCTGCCTTATTCTAGAGCGGCATCAGTGCAGGAGTGAGAAACACTCTGAGCCAAACTGCCTTGGACATTGTTAACCAGTTTACCACCACGCAGGCAAGCCGGGAAATTAAACAGTTACTGAGAGGTGAGGCCTTGATCCCAGCTTTGAGCCCCAGCTTATTTTATGTCAGAGCTACGAGTAAAATACAGACAGAAAAAAAGTTAAAAATATGCATCATTGCTGCTTTCAAAAGAATTCTGGGGGGTAAAAGAAGCATAGGTTATGCTGATCTAGGGTATTTTATTAACTGTTCATTCACAGGTGTCACGGCTGCTAGAAAACAGGACTTTACAACAGTTTAAGATTAAATTAACTATAACATCAAATGTGTCTGGTTTATGAGTATATGTATGTTTCTGTATTTTTAGTTTTTAGAACATAGACTTATATTTATGCAAATAAATAAGAACTTGGAAAATGTTTAGTTCTAGAAACTGCTGGCAGATATTTGACTTAACTAAACATTTTCATTATCTACACAGATTCATGTAATTTTTATGCCAAAGTTCTTAACGGCGAATAGAGAAAGAGCACCATTCTGACATTAACCTTTTTCTGACAAGTTACCTTTCATCCAGGTTTTAAGGGAATATAGTTTCTGATATGTTATTTGCCCTCTATTGTATGTGAATTATAAAGCTGACTGCCTCCCCACCTCTGCTGCCTCACTCTCTGTTCTCCCATACGTGTTGCTTTATTTTATAGATGCTTCGGCTGCTATGCAGGTCCGTGCACTGAAGGATTACTGCAATAACTACGACCTGACCAGCCTCAACATCAAAGCTGGAGACATTATCACGGTACAGTCATGTCCTAACAGCTGCACACATTTCAGAACCATTGTAATATATTTTTTCTGATTATGTCAGGCACCATTAGAGCCCTTTTTTCCAGTTGTCATAGTTTTGGTGAAGTTTTGGGGCCTGTTTTAATCCGGGGCCCATGCTTCTGGTGGATTTGATTTAGGAAAGTCACACTTCCTCACTTAGGTCTATAAGTAGCTCATAGGAAAGGAACAAATGACAAAATATGTCCAAGACATCCTGTATTAGTTTGCTTCTCTTCTTGCCAAATAAGTCAGGTGTGGAATAACCGAAACAGTTGCTAAAGCTCAGTTGCTAAAGGTGTGGCTTTTTATTGTTATGATACCAGCTAAAAATGTTGGGTGTTGCTGATCGTCTGCTGAGCAATCGGTGCATTGTCCTTTCAGTACCTCTCTTTTGCAACTAGGAGTTTGGAGGTCAGATGTTTGTGCTGGTGTGACGGTGCTACGGCTAATGTTTGTGTCTCAGGTGTTGGAGCAGCACTCTGACGGTCGATGGAAAGGCTGCATTCATGATAACCGCACCGGGAACGACCGTGTGGGATACTTCCCATCCAACATCGTGGAGGTCATCAAGAGGGCAGGTGACCACCCACATGACGGCTGTGTGTGTGTGGGTGTGTGTGTGAGCGTTCAGCATGTGATTGTGGTAGATAGCAGCAGCTAATGGTCTCCATCAACCTGTCGATCATCTTCATTGATCAAACACTGTCCTCCTCCGGCTGTTTACCTCCGCTCCTCTAAGGTTCTGCTCCTCCTGTCTCTCTCCTTAATCTCTAATCTACCCCGTCCCCCTTCTTTTCCTATAACCGCTTATTTAGATGCTTTGGTTCATTTTGTTTGTTTGCTTTATTACATATACAGATATATTCCTTCTGGATATATATGAATGTTCTTTTTTTATTCTCTTGTTTTTCACTTTTAATCAGTTCTCTTTTTATGGTTTCTTTAACTTTTTGACTGATCAGTTGTCGTTATGTTGTTGTGTTGTTTTGTTGTTTTACCCCCTCCCCCTCCTTCTCCTGGCCTGTGACCAGGCCATTCCCCCTCCCAGCAGTGCCACACCCTCCTCCTCCGCCGGCCCAACCCCTGCCCCATTGCTTCGGCCAACGGACACCCATACCCCCCCTCCAAAGTCCTCCCCCTGCATCTGCATCTGCCTCCCCCTCCTCCCCTCCATTCCAGCACACAGCCCCTAACCCGCTTCTCCTCGTTCGGGTATGTTCCTCTTCCCATCTCTCCTCCTTCTCTGTCCACTCCTCCTCTGTCCTCTTCTCCTCCTCCTATCTCCACTCCTCAGGAGCAGCAGAGTCAGACAGGTACATACTGTAAACCACAGATAAGAATCCTTTCTGTTTTTAAGCTCTTTGGCCAGAAAACACGTCGTCTGTCAGCTTGTTTATGGGCTTTAGTTAAAGTGTCAGTTCACACTATTGACAAAAAAGCCCTTTTCCCATTTTTCTATTTTAAACCTTAAAGAGATTATTATTTTCCCTCTATTGTTTTATATTTCATTTCATATTTCCTTTTTTCACAAATTATGTAAATGAACTGACACTTTAGCTGAAACATTCCACCTACAGCATTTAGATTACCTCATATGACTAAAGGTGCTCTGCAAAGAGCTTGGTTCCTATAATCCAGGCGTTTCCAAACTCGGTCCTTGAAGGCTGCTTTCCTGCAGGCTTTAGGGATTTCTCTGCTCCATTACAGCTGATTCTGATGATTGCAGCTCAGCAGAAGCCTAATAATCATCTATCAATGGAAATCAGCTCTGCTGAAGCATCTAAAACCTGCAGGACAGCAGCCCTCGATGACCAATTTTGGACACACCTGCTGTAATCTGTTTACCTGCTCTTTATCAAGGGGTTTTCAGGCTCTCTTTATGGATTTTATAATGTATTTTAATGTTTGCAGCTATTCCATAGACTCCAGGGAAATGCATATAAAGTGGGACAGGATAGCAGAAATATGTGAGGGGTTCATACTTTTTAACAACACTGTGACTGACACGTGGCATCAAGGATTAAAAAGCTTCTAACATCCAAATGACAAATTTCCATTGAATCTTTAGGTATTTGTTACCAGCAGCCTGTTTTGGATTCTAATCTCCTCATTCTTCAATTTTATTACATCAGTATCAATCAGTCCCTTAGTTTCTCTAAGACAAATAAGTGTTTTGATTCACTATAGAGAAGCCCAACTCTTTAAAATACTTAGGTTTTAATCATAGTCACATCTGACTGAGGCTCTAAACACTATTCGGGTCAGTCGACAAATCAAGAAACCCAGTCAACAAAAATAACTCCTAGGAACCAGCTATTTGAGGTCGCATAAAAGCATTTCCCTGCAGTAGTTATAGCAGGTGCAAATCAGTTGTGACATGGTGAAAATGACCTTTTATGCAGTGTGTTAGACTCAGACTTTAGTGTCTCCCTGCCTCCACACACCTGACCTAAATAAGTGGGTGATTAGCAGGCAATCATTTAATACAGGTGTGCTAGAGTGGAGGCACGTCTAAAACATTGAAGTTAAATACCTGCTTTCTTTTCCTTTAATGCCTACTTTATTGTTTAATTTAACTGTGCAAAGAGAGCGTAAAATGCTAACATAGTCGGAGCTGTTTCAAATTTAAGCTGCCAAAGTGTTAGAAATTTTTTTTAATGACTGTCAGTGTTTTTGTCAAGACCCATTTAGCAAAGTAAAAGAAAAGAAAAAAGAATGAACACAGTTAAGTGATTGTAGAATATATGTTAAAGTAATATTAAGAGTCCGTCCTCAACTCAGTACATTAGTACATTAGAGTAACATTTTATATATATATATATATTTGGACATTTTTATTTTATTTGGACAAGCGGCCTGACTAGGAGGTTCTCTCTACACTTTCCATGTGTGTCTGCACATTCCCCAAAAATCGATTTAGCTACAAGGAACAAAGGTTTCCACAGTCAGGGAAAAACAAGTTAATAGTGTTTCTATTTTTATCAATTTTCATTTAATGCAAACAAGCAGAAATCAGATAATGGTTTGTTTTACAATTTATCATTTTTGTTTGAAAAGCAACATTATTGGTATATTTTTGTTTTCTTCTTTGAATTTAAACTATAAAACAAACTGCCTGAATGCACACTGTCCCTATTATACAGCATAATAGCTTGCTTTTAATGTCATATTGGAAAATGTATCACCTCTGTTTGCATGTAGCATTTATGTTTACAAAAAAACAAAAATGTATCCAACAAAACCCAAAGATGGGCATAATCACGCAGATGAACAATGCAGGTCATATTTCCATGTTGGCCGCGTCTTGGTTCTTATCTACTCAATTCGTTTAGGTGTGAGAAAAAGTCAACACTGGAACTGAAATATCTATTACTGAAGGGGCTGTAATGACTGGGTGGCACTACATCTGGAAATCCTTTTTAAACAGGGGGCAGAACCATGTCAGGACTGTTATAATAAAAGCTAAAACTTTAGAAAACACTGTATAGCTTCCATTGAGTAAAATAGATTTATAGGTGAGCATATTTCTGTGTAGATATATATTTGTTTTCTTTCCATAGAGAAATTGTTTGTTTTACAAAATATTAGAAGCCAACCACAGAAATGCTTCGACTTATTCTGTTGATGTAAAAAAGAAAATGTGTGTATGTGTGTGTATTTGACAGGTTCACGGACTGCAGAGCTGAGTCCGCAGGGTTCTCCCACTTTAGGGCATCAGAGCAGCACCAGCGAGGACATCTGGGTACTGCGCAAACCAGTGGCAGGTAAACTCCTGACTTTGTCTACAGGCTTAAAAAAAATTCACATCTGCAGTCGCTATCTCTGTGATTATAATAAACCGTAGGTCTTCAACAGGGGGTCCGTGACCCCTAGGGGGTCCACAGAGGTACTGCATGGGGGTCGCGAAGTTTTGGTTGATAATTAGAGGGTCCCCGCTCCATCTCACCATCAGTTTGGGGGTCCTTGTCCTAGAAAATGTTGAAGACCCCTGTAATAAACTAAAAACTTTATACATATTCTGCTTACAAAAAGGCCAGCAATCCTTGCAATCTTTTAAAGTGATCTCATTTATAAATTATCTAGACTTTCCATATATGTTTCATTGGACTTTAGCTGTTGTCCTTTTAACTGGGAGAAAATGTCCTGCGTGTTCGCTTAAAAAATTGGAAAGTGCAAAGATAAAAACGAACAACTTTATTGTTCAGCAGAGAGAAAATATTCCTATAATACTGATCCTTTAGGCTATACTAGTTTTTAGCTAACATTTCCTTGTTCTAAAATACTATCTTTTATCTCTCAGACTGAGCTGTTTAGTCTCCTTCACCACCCTCTCGCATTTCATTAATATTTGTAGAATATGCATTTCAAAGGAAATAAAACTCCACTATCACCCGTCTGCACAGCTGATAGTCTTTTTCATACATAATATGATCACCAGCTAAGCCAGAATTATTTTCTAGACCTGCATCTCAGCTTCGACTTGCTACGTTATACAGACTCTCTGTCTGCACTAATGAAGGTTAATTCACCCTACTCATGCTGGAAGCTACTCAGACTATGATAAAGCATTAATCTTTCAATCCAAAATGGTGGCAGTCAGCAAGCAAGGCAAAAACAACTCACTGACTTTAAAACAAAAGTAAAATCTTGATGAGAACCCAGTATATGATTATATTTCCGCTTAACTTTACAGATGAGTTAATTCTTTAAATAAGATCAAATGAACATGTAAGGATATGCCAGACAGAATCAACATTTAGTTTAGGTCATGTATAAATGCATTTAGCCGGTGTGGTAAAAGAACAGCAAACCTCTGCTATCTTTTTGATTGCATAGGATAATTTACAGCTGTTTGCCTTGGGGTCGGATCAGTGTTCTTATCATGTTGTTCTTTTTATTTTAAAATTAGAACAGTTCACTTAATCAGTGATTCCCAACTGGGGGTACGCGCACCCCTAGTGGTCCCCAAGTGCATTGCAAGGGGTACATGAATATGTTTTATTAATTAGGGAGTAAAATAAAATAGGGCTGGGATCTGTTTTATTTGTGTACTTTTTTTCTTTATTTGAAATGGAAAGAATAAAACCCTGAGAATTAAATACTCAGGTTAAAAGATTTAGTACAATAGTTTTGACTTTATAATCAGTACATTCCACGTTTGGACAATCATCAATATCTTTGAGTGAAGGGGTACTCATGGTAAGACAAAACGCCTAAAGGGGAACACAAGTGAAAAAAGGTTGCACTAAATGACCAACAAGTGCCAGAATCACATTCATATTTAATGTGAATTGAAGAGGTGCTTAATGCTGGACTTAAAGTTCATGTTTTGAAAATATGTGGCGACTCAAGACCACATTGGATGACTCTAAAAAGGTCTGGCTTTTTGGTAGATCGTTGTTTAGGTCTGTTGTCTTCGATGTTTGAAGGTGCAGAGCGGAGTGGAAGTGTGTGCAGCCTTGGCAGTGTTCGCTCCTCCAGCAGCCTGCAGGGATCTGGAAACACCCACGTTCTGACCACACCGGCCCCCAGCCCGCTCCCAGCCCCCACGCCGGGACTCAACACTCACGGCCTCAATGCTCCAGGGTTACATGCACAATCTGAGGGGGTCAAGGTAAGAGGCCTTCTAAATCTGTTTACGTACAGAGGCTTCTCACCACATTTCTGCTTTTAAGTTTCACAAAACAACAGGCTTGCTGTTTCCTGGAAACAGAAAAAAAAAAAATTCAGGAACCAAACACAACTGTGTTTACAATGTTAACCACAACCGAGCTTCCTGCTCAGGTTGTTGTTCCGTTTGGAGAGAGCTGTATCACCTTTTTTTCATCACTTAAACCAGGTGCATTGTAGTTCAGACTTTCACTTTTATTTTAACTTCAAGTTTTAAAGGTTGAATTTTCATCACTCAAAGAGAAAGCATTATATTTTAAAAAGGCAAAAGGTTAAATGCACATTTTATTTGCCCTCTATAAAAAGGTTCTGCCTAAATTATATATTTGAATGTAATAAAGCTTTAATATAAAAGTAAAAAAATAAATCCATGACAGGTGTAGGGTTCAAATTTATTGACTTTATTTAGTATTTATGAGGTTTTACACTTTAATTACTGCAAATCTTTTCTGTAATATATGGTTCCTTGCAAAGCACTTTTATACCCCTATAACTTTTTGGAGCTTTTTTTCACAGTACAAATAAGTAAATAATGATGAAGTGAGTTTGCATTTCAATTTCTGAAATAAACATATGTGAAATGGTGTGCATTTGTATGCAGCTCACTGAATCAATCCTGTGTTGAATCACATTGCTTTGCAATTACAGCTGCAAATCCTTTGGGGTTTTCTCTTTGCACGTCTGCTGAATACATTTTTTCTCATGACTTGCAAAACAGCTCAAGCTCTTTCAGATCAGATGCAGAGCTTCTGTGAATATCGGTTTGAGCGTATTGCCTCAGATTTGGCTTTTGGCTGGGCCTTTTTCAATAGAACATAGAGAATAATAATGATAATGGTGACGTGAATGGGACTCGTCTCAGTGCACTTTTGGCTATATATATGCAGAGTTGTTGTCCTGCTAGAAAAATGATCCTGCACCCCAGTCTCAAGTTTTTGAACAATTGCTTTCTTTTTTGCCATTTTTTCTATACAGCCCTGTTTTGTAGAGTGGATCATTAACAGTTGATGTGTAGACCTGAGCTTTGGGTCTCTGCAGCTCCTCCAGGGTTAGAGTTAGGGCTGCCTCACTGAATAGTGCTCACATTCCCCTGCTTTCAGTTTTGGCAAACAAGTCATGTTTTGATATCTTTTAATCTGTGTATAAAATACCTCATTTTAAATGAATAGAAAAAAATAATGTTTTATATATTTTTTTTTTTTTTTTTCGAGCAGGTCGTTTGGTGTAGAACAATCCAAGTGAGTTCTGACCAGTTTAAAATTCTATATTTTTGGTTAAATGCACTCTGGATCCCTTTACACATGGCATATAATTAAATCATAAGCTAAATCACTTTACAAGTGGTTACAATGTTGTGATTTTCACATGTAATAGTGATAACAGCAGAGGTAGGAATGTTTTTTGTGCAGCATGGTATTCTGTTAATTCTCTAATCCTCAGTGGAAAGGATCCTTTTGGCATCTCAGTTGCAGCAGAAAAGTGAATCAGCTGCAGGTGGATCTAAATCCTCCCTGCTTGCTGGAACACCAGTCACCTCTGGGACTGGAGCACCGGTTTACTAATCGTACCTTTGCATGTGTGCTTTTAGCTCCTGGCCACTGTGCTGTCTCAGTCGGTGAAAGCAAAGGAGCATCTCTTGGAGCAGTCGCAGTCTGTGGAGCAGTCAGCAAGTAAGCGTACCGTCACCTGAGCACAATCATGTCTTTGAATATTATCTCTAAAACATAGATTTAAGAAGCACATGTGTTTGTATAGCGGCAGCTATCACAGATATAAATTGAAAATAAAAACGCTGCTTGTTTTACAGTGATGACAGTGCAGAGCGATTAAGGCCTTTTCATGAGTACAGTAGTTTCCTCAGGGCTTTCTCCTCATATCACTTTTATTCAGACTGACTGTCTAAAGACCACCTGTCGGTTCATATCAGACACCAGCAGCAGGGCCCTCTTAGCTTCCTCTAATGTTTTAATAATAACAGCTGCTTTAAACATGTTGATGGAGCTTCAGATGCATCCAGTCTTTTTAGGCTAAGATGTATTAGCACAGTTATAAATAATAGCAAACGACTTGAAGAGAAGATTGATGCTTAGGGTTCATCTGAAACATAGTAAAATCTGTTGAATTTCATTTTAGTGTTTTGTAGTCTGATAAGTTTGGGAAACAACATTTGGATTATAGAACGTCATTACTGTTGACCCCTTCATTCCCTTGTCTTTGTCAAAATTTTTCATCGTTATTTTATTCTCCCTTCTGTAGATTGGTTCTTGTTTCATTTCTGCCTTCCTTTACATCCTTTCTTCTGTCAGCCATGTTTCTCTAGCTGTCTTCGTTCCTCACGCCTGTCCTTCCTCCCATGTGTACTTTGGTCTTTCCTTTGTTATTTTCTTTTTTCTTCCATGGTTTATTTTCCAGCATTTTCTCCCGAGTGTCCTTCTTTGCCCCTTTTGGGCTTTCTTCTATCCTCCTTCATTTCTTCTCTTCTTTTGCCTTGATATTCTTTCTTTCCCTAATAAATCCATTCTTTCTTAGTCCTTTCTTCATATTTTTATCCTACCAGCAGCAGAAAAAACTACACTGAATGGATTCACATCATTTATTTTATATTAAAATCAGCATAAAGAAATTTAGAAGGTTGAGGTTCAAATGTTCAACGTTTAGCACTAAAACCACACTGTATCACCAGGGGAACTTCTCAGTCAAACATGGTGGAGGCAGAATCATGATCTGGGTTTACTGTGATATGCCTAAAGAGGGCAGTAGACCAGCTGTGATGTTAATAGACTCCCACTAAAGGACTAACTGCAGATGGAGACAGCATTTCTGTTTAAGATTAGTTTAAGGGTATAAACAATTCAGGAACCAATTATATAACATTTTGGCAATATTTTATAAACTGATTTCTCCAATATCTCCTTATAAATTTTTCCTCAATTTGAGCCTATGCTCTGAAACTTTGAAGTATTTCAGATTACATTTCTTTAACATAAAAAATGATCAAATGAATTTAATACAAAACAGTTCAGGCGTAATAAGAGAACAATATCTCAATAAATGTATAGAAAAGGCTAAGCTCAATTTATTTATTCTGCTTATCTATCGTCTATTTACTTTTTTCTCTCCCCCTTGTCTATTTTCATTTAAACTGGAAGGCTCCTCCAGTCGCACAGTCCATGAGCAGCGATCTTTTGAGCGCAAGGCCGAGGAGGATGATGGGAAAGTGAGTAATGCTTAAAGACAAACTCTTTTTTTTCTCAGTTTGCATCTGAATCTCCTGAGATTGTCACTGGATTGGGAGAAATGCACTTCACAATATTGGGGTTCAGTGGGTGAATTTCAACGGATGAGGAAGTGTCACCATGGAGACAGGCAGAGTGACAGATGCTGTCTCACCTTATGTCCATCCGCCTACACGCCCCTTCTGCCACAACACTCTGAGACACCCACAGACAGCTGCTCAGCTGAAACTGAGCACTGAATCAGGGTTTGAACATCTGCATTCAGCTGGTGAAGCAAAGCTGGTAACCTAAGTTTATACCAAATTATAATTAAGAAACGCCTTATGTTCTTCAGTGAACCCTAAAAGGAGGATGTCTTCTCACATCTGTCTTCTCTGTGCTCTAGAGGATCACTGGTTTGTCCATTGGGAGCAGTCAGTAGTGTCCTGTGTTTTGTGTTGTAGAAGCAGGCAGTGGTGACGTGGCTGGGAGAGTTTCAGCTGCAGTTCTACACCACTCACTTCCTCACAGCAGGATATGATCTAGACACCATTAGCCACATGACCCCTGAGGTAAGGTCATGACCAACAGCGCTTTCTAACACCTTTCCATCCATCCATCCATCCATCGTTGAACTGGATCATGTCATCGTGGCCCTTCTGTCTGTGGTGTGGGTCCTGGGCCTCATGTCAGTAATTCTTCAGCGTCTGTGTCCTGTTTTACACATGGTCCAGCCTGGTATAGAGGTTTGGGAAAATTTGCACAGCAATTCAATTTTTGCACACCCTAGTGACTTGATTTTTGCACTGCAGGGTTGCACTGAAGATGTAGCAAATATCGATATCACTACTAAAAACTTAACCCTGTAACTGCCTAATAAACCAAATTGTTGACCAGTTGCTCTGCAAAATGCAGGCTGGAGGTTAACAAGGCAGTTGAACTGTTCAAATAAGTGCATTTTCTCTTAAACTGAGCGGATAAGTGAGGCAATTTCTGAGTCCCAGATGCTGATATATCAGTGGTCAGAGGAAAGGCAGGAGATCAGAATATAGGCAGGATAATCCAAAGGGCAATACCAAAGCCGATGTCGGTGACATGGTCGGTCATCAGAGCCAGGAGGTCAGAGATACGGTGAGGTGCCAAGCAAGAATCCAGGACGGAGCCGGGTCACAGTTCCAGGTACGGTACACAAACAGGCACAGATCAGGCAGGAGTCAGAAGACAGGTCAGGCAAACAGATCAGACAGGAACAGGCAGGCTCAGAGGTTGAGAGGTAGAACAGGTCAGGATCAGGTAATGAGAACACGGGAACGCTAGAATAAGTCTCTCCAACAGCTCTAAATAATCTGGCCCCGATGCCTGGTCTAAAGGCTGGTTAAATAGAGACTGATGCAGGTTGGTCAGATAGAGGGTAATGAGAACTGGGCGGAGCTAAGCAGATACGTGAAATCAGTAATCAGACCAGCATCAGTGCTGAGTTTATGACATTATCTTATTTTAAGGGTAAAAATATTCATTCCATTGGCAGGCCATTTAATTTACCTACTGAAATTAAGGGTAAATACACTTTTTAAAGACATTTCTACTTATTTTAAAACATTTGTCTGATTGATGTGAAAAATATGCACCTACTTTTGCACAGGATAGTAGTTTATTCCTTCTGTGACACTGAAGGGGCAGAAAAAAAACATATAGATGAAAATAAATGCATATTTTACTTCCTAAAAATGTAAAAGGATGTGAAAGTCCATTCACATCTTTAAAGAAGGTGTGTTGCTTGTGATTTGCTTTTTTTTTTTTTATGAATAAAATTTTGATTATTTATTCTGTATTTTTATTTTTTGTCTAAACAATAGCATGTCTAATTATCAAGTAATGTAACCCCCCGTCTACTCTTAAACTTGCTATGACCCAACGGGTTTGCTGTATTGTAAAGCTGGCAAAAGTGAAAGTGACAATGGAAAAGGAGCCAAAAAGCAGACAGACAATGAGTTTTAATGGTCTGCAGTCAGGGAGCGCAAACCTGTTTTTTTTTGTGTAGCTTCATGAAAATGCAGACAATATTTTGAAGGTGGAAGTTATGTGAATAAAGATATGAGCCCCTGCAAAGCAATATATCAAACCTGAAAGTGCTTGCAGGAGCAGTTTGAACTTCCGTTTGTAGCGTTCATTTACTTGATCAAAAATGATCCCATTTTCGTCAGTTAGGTAACAACCAGTTTTCAGAAGACAGTACTTTTTCCATTCAAGTTATTGGACACAAACATTTTATTTTCCTTTTGAGAATCACAAATACTGTGTTCTACCTGTAATTTACATGAACAAATTATATACATGGGAATGCATATCCTTTGAATACATCCACTAAGCTTCATTTTAAAGTTGGATATCACTACATCAGCATACAAACAGTTTTGCTCAGAGTAGTATAATTTTACAGCACTAGTTTTTATTTAATTTTTTTTCATAATCTACTCTTATTAATGGTTAGATTTACCAAAACATTCTAAAAGGCATGTTGTGTGAAACTCACGTAATAACGTTAAACTTGCATCAGATCTCATTCAGGTAACAAACAGGCTGCTTCAGTGTCAGTGTTCCTAATGTGATGAAGTCTTTATCTGTTTCAGGACCTGACGGCGATCGGCGTCATGAAGCCTGGACACCGAAAGAAACTACTGACAGAAATCAGCAAGCTTCCCTCCACAGACTGGCTGCCTGATCACAAGCCTGTAAGATTTTCAGTTCAGGATATGGATTTTTGGAAGCCACATTTATTTACAGTTTCCCTGCTGAAAATATAGATTTTTTTAAAAAACTCTGTAATATATTATCGTTTAATGGTTTCCTTGTGTTCTTTGTGGATCTTTTAGAGTTTTTTTTTCCAAGACTTTAGTGGTTTTTTCTTTTGTTTTCTGACCAGTAACCTGTGTTTTATTTAGGCCAACCTGGCGGACTGGCTGTCTCACCTTGGTCTAAGCCAATACTATCAAGTTCTGGTCCAGAATGGGTATGAAAACATCGACTTTGTTTCAGACATCAGCCTTGAAGACCTGCAAGAGATTGGCATCTCTAAGCTTGGTAAGCTTTGTTACAAGTTGCAAGTTACAACCACAAGCATAAATGTACTTCATAGGGAACTTCTGTCGCCTTGTTGTTCACTTAGAAGATGACTCTGGATTTTTTTTTCCTGCTGGGTTGTTTTTTCTGCCACTTGAATTATAGCCATGTTTAGAAAATGCCCAACTGTCCTGTTAACAACCTTAGCTCACCGCAGGTGTGGATCCCTGCAGCCTCTCGAAAAGCACTGTTGGCCTTTTTGTTGCTTCTCCACTAATGCTCTACTTGGCCACTTTGTGAGAGAAGTGAAACAGCCATGTATTTGTAGGACTGTGGTGGTGCAAAGCTATTTCACTTCTGGATGACAAATGAAAATGTTTCATCAAGAGGGTTCAACACAGCATATTTGGTTGCCTGACCCTATTGTAACTCCCACAGCCTACGATTTTGTCTTGAAGCTGATGATATTCATGATCTTGCGGCCTTTACAGAAAATTCTGATTTACTAAGATTAGATCAGACAATTTCTCCTATCTAGGTCTATCTAAATGCAAAGCATGTATCCGTTTTCCTTTTAGATCCAAGTTGTGTTCTACTATGCATTGAAATAAACAGAAATTTCTGTTCTAACCAAATGAAAAATGGAAAGGTAACAAAACTGATAACTACCATTGCTAGGGACTGCAATATCTAAACTTTTCTTGATTCTTCTCTATTACACCCCTGTTGTCCCTCAGGACATCAGAAGAAAATGATGTTGGGAGTAAAAAGACTGAAGGAGCTACAAAGAGGAGAAAGTGGCTCTGAGCCTCCTCAGAGTCCCACTTCAGCTCCTTCCAGCCCAGCAAGGAGCACCTCCTTGGAGGCCCGAAGAGAGGCAATGAAGCTGAGGGAGGGCACTGCTAGCCCCTTGGCCAAACCTCGTCCAGGTCTCCCAACTTCACAGACGCCTCCCCACACACCCACTCAGACGCCGCCACAAACCCCTCCACATGCCCGAACCCAGTTGGCCTCCCCCAGAGCTCGCCCTCGGCCGTCCACCCAGACGTCCAACGCTGATACACCTGTGCCGCTACTGCGGCTGCCATGTGAGGAAGAGGAACGGCGGAGGACGCACAGCCTTATCGGCTCAGAATCTGACTCCCGTTATGCAACCGTGTGCCGAAGCAGCTCCACGCACACCACTGGCCCTAATGATGTCACTGTTAACCGCAGCCAGTCATCCGTCACCCTGCGCCCTCGTCGAAAAGGTCGGCCTCCTACACCTCCTAAGCGTTCCTGTTCTTCCATCACCGGCGGTGATGGTGAAGTTGAAGGACAAGGGGTGGGGCTTTTGGGGCTGCCGACGTATCGAGAGAGGCGAGCGAGCGACTGCGGCAGCTTGGGAGCAGCTTTAAGGGCTCAGGAGTCTGCAGGCCTTCAGAGATCAGAGGGGGGTTCTGGGAGTGTTCGCAGCCTCGCTGCCATGCTGGAAACATCTATGGTGCCAAGGAATGTGGGAAGTGGCACTAACTTCCTGCAGGTGAGTCTATAAAAAGTTGGAATTTTACATTTTCAACCTAATGCAAGAAGTTCTTGTAACAACCACGTGCCTTTTAGGCGAGTCCTCCTCTGCTCCGCCGGCAGGCACGAGCTGGAGGTCTAGGAGCATCCGAGGACGATGTCTCAAATCGCCGCAGGACTATCAGTGGTCTTGAAAGCCTCCCTGATGAGCATTCTGACCAGTTACCTCAGCAACCAGTACAGCAACGTCCAGAGCCCCGACCTCGCTCCATTGTGGTCACCTCAGCATCAGAGATCAACAATGGAACAGCGACCCTCAGGAGGAAACGTCCTCCATCAACAGACTCTGAAGCCCCCTCATCAATGGCTACTACTGTGGTCACCATGACAACCGGCTCGGAAACAATACGAAGGCGGCCACGTACGACAGAGCAAACTGATTCTGTCACTTGCAGCAATAATCAATCAAACTCCCCAGACGGCACTAGGAAAAAGGTGGATGAACCGCAGCAGAATGGCGGCGTGGTGCTGAGACGGAGGCCAGCATCTGAGGTCACAGAGAAGACAGACACCAGCAGGGAGACATGTGAGTGGATGGAAGCCAGGAAGTCCCTGAAGCCACCGGTCTCACCCAAACCTTCCTCAGTAGTCCTGAGAAAGACTCAGGCAGACCCACCAACTCCGACCCGAAGAGTCCCCATTCCTGGACCTGAAAACACTGAGCCAGCACAGAGCCCTGGTGAGAACAAAAAAAATGACTACACTCTGATGCACCTACTAAGTCAGGCCTTCATGTTGTCTTTTAAAGAAAGCATTCATAAAGCCCAGAGAATTGTCTTTTGAATGAGGTCAGGTCTTTGCCATTCTCTGTTTATGATCCAACAACGGGTGCAAAGAGATCTCTACTTTCTGTCAGTTCATAAAAATTGGCCCAATGCATAAGGATAATGACTGCAGTTTGATGTATCAAGATGCAACAACACACTTTAGCACTTTTTTAAAAGTAAAATATAACCATTAGACTTAGACTTGGCTTTATCTATAACTTGGGATGACTCCTTGTGGGAAATTCAAATTCCAGCAGCTTAGCATGACGGGACGGAAGCAGCACACAGAGGACAAAACAACAGAAAAAGGCAAATTAAAAGATTCTGTACAGACTTAGAAAATTAAGTAAAAATATATAATATAAATGCCAAACCAGTGGTGGACAAAGTACTCAACTATAGCACTTAGCGGTATAGAGGACAATCTTTTATTTATGTGTGGAATATCTAAATAAGTGGTCCTCGTAATTGCCAATCAGTCTGGTGATATGTTTATGTAAGGCCGTCCTACGTGCTCGCCCCGTTAGCTATCTTTTTCTGCGCATGTGCACTTTCAGGCATGTATCTGTTGTGAGCTACGGTTTCAGACAGTCACTGAAGCTCACCTTTCTCACTGTGGTTCTTTGAAAATGGTCAAGGGTCATAAGAGAAATAGTGTCTACGAAGTGTATGAGAAGAAAAGAAAGGCCTCAGAAGAGGTGGATTAATCCAGAATGCTTTGCTGCAAGCTCTCCTTGCAAAGCATTATGGGATTTGCTGTCACAGTGGCCCGCTGTCACCATAGGCTGTCGCTACCTGACATTGGAGACTATTAACAAAGATGGTGCAGGCAGGCTGTGGTGAAGGAGGAGTTACTTGACCAATGGAGCAAAAAGCAGTGATCATCTGTCCGAACAGTCAGTTAACTGAGTTCCTATAAAGTCCACTTAAAGGTCCCCGCTGTATGTTAAGACAGTAAGCTTGTATGAATTATGAGAAAAGCACATTTTACAGAGGGTGTGCACAAGAAGAAATGGGCTTGTGCATGCTCTAGCATGTGTAGAGGGCAGGTCTTTTAAAAAATAAAGAACTGAAGTTTTCACTTTTGAAAATACCTAAGTATTACAAAGTGTGACTTAAATTTTCCGATATCAGTACATTTCTCTATATCTATATTCAGAGTAATTTAGAGAACCCTGTAACTTTTAGAAGCCACCTGATGTATAGATGCTTAGAACCACCTGCTACAAATTCTAGACCATCTTTAAAGAACTTTAACATAAAAATGCCACTAAATAAACAAATAAAGCTATTTGATTTGTATATTTTTTTAAACAAAAGTAAACAGGAGAGTCCTGATTCTCCTCACATTTTCATTGTGGAATAGAGGTTTAACATTGAATCTACTACCCCAAAGAAACTACAACTCTGATTTGTGAACCCATCCTACTAAACAACTAGGCTATATGGCAACAACTAACGCACTGATAACATTTGTAATATATATATATTATATATATATATTATAGCCAATTACTTTAAATCAATAGCATTTCAACTTCAGCTCTTTGAAAAATTTAGAGTTGAAATGGCATTTTAGGTTTTTAGCGTTTTTTTATATATATACATGGAAGTATGAACGTAAAAAGAAGTACCAGCCCCCCAAAAAAAAGTTTTTAAAGACTTTTAGATAACATGTCTAAAAAATGTTTTAGACAACGTAAAAATGTCTTAGCTTCGGCTGCTTTAATTGATTAAATTCATGTTGTTTATTAAATCATTTTATCTTTGATGTTTCTGTTACCAGAGTCAAAGCGTGTCCCACCTCCTGTATCCCCAAAACCCCGTGGGCCTCCTACGGCGCCCAAACCTGGTAAAGCAGTTGCGTCTTCAGCTGCAATGAGCCCAAGCCCTGTTGCTACTAGCCCGGCTGCAACCAGTCCAAGTCCGGCACCCAGACCCTCCTCTCCGTTGGCAGCTGCCCCTATTCCAGCTCCTGACACCCCCTCTGCTCCATCTCTCTCTCCTGGACTCCCTCTCACTTCCACCTCTCCAGCCCAGAGTCCCTCCACTCCGTCTCCACACCCTGTCAAACCTCCCCGCTCCTCCATCGCTGGCCTTTCCATTGACTTGACGGGAGTACGGGAGGCTGAGGAGGAAGAGGAGAGGAGAAGAGAGAAGGAGCATCAGAGGAAAGCAGAAGAAGAGGAGGAGCAGAGGAAGAGAGCAGAGGATGGAAACCAGAGAGAGCTGGATAGGAAGCCTTTGAGGAGAGAAGAAGCAAAAGAGGAGAGCCAAGAGACGGAAGGAAGGCAAGAAGAGACAATTCAGCATCGTTTGGAGGAGACCAGCGCCTCCTTGGCTGCAGCTCTGCAGACTGCGGAGCATAAAATCAAAGAGGAGGACAGGCCAAACGAGTAAGTATTAATGAAGCAGAGATCCATGATGTCACTAACATCAAAGGGGTGGAAACTCTTTTATTGCACTATGAAAGTTAAACGTCAGGTGAGTATTTTACAGAGCACGGCCGGAATATTGCACCAAGTGTAAAGCGGGGGACCAAAAAAGTCAGAATCATAAAATACATTTAATACATTAAAAACTCATAAAAATACTCAGAATATCAATCTTGATAAGAATATAATAGAAACAAAAAGGTACAAATCTTGTTATTAGAAGAACAAAATGTTTGTTCCAGAAAAAAAGGCCTCTATAATGTCTTGAAGTGACTTTGAAATATGAATGTTTAAAAAAAATACCTGCAAGTAGGGCTGCAAAGGTTAACACATAAATTAACAATAATCCAATTATCTTTTAGGCCCGATACGTTCTTTCAATGCAATGTTAACACACATGCTTCTTTACTATCTAACTGTCTCAGCAGTCAACCAATGAATCTGTTAACATTAAAGGAGATGGCTAAAAGTCTTGCAAGCATCTTTTAGTTCATGTATTGCAACAAACAACTGACCGTGGTACATCTGTCTGTTGGACAGTATCAAAGGTCTGGTTATATCACTAATTGTACCCCTGGTATGGCTGTTGGTTTTAGTGTAGCCATCAGTCCAGGCTCACTGAAAAGTCTCCGACTGTCTGGAGAGTTTTATTCCAGTATTTCCCAGCTCAGAAAAGGTTTGTTAAAATCAAAAACAGCAGCCCATCTAGCCATACATATGTTTCTTCATCATCCATCTGTTTAGTTGTAGCAAATATCTGCCTTTGATTATTATTCTACTGCTTATTTAACCTTTGTCTCTGAAAGGACTGAAAGGAAGCTTTGTCAAGAAAATAACTGAATGATTCAAGAACTGTGACTTTATATATATTCTAGGGATGCTGGATATTGCCTTTTTTGCCGATATTCGATATGCCGATATTCCAAATGATGAATTTTCGATTCCGATATAAGCCGATACCGATATAAACTAATTTCACAACATGCCAGTCACAAAATTTTAGCATAACCTACATTTACTGTTTTGCCCCACTACACACTGTATATTCCACAAATAATGACCATTGTAGAGGGAAAAAAAGCATTTCAACATCAGGAAAATGCAGAATTGGACATTTATTTTCAACACTGTCTCAAACAACATTTTGAAATATGCTTTTCCTGAGATTAACCTGACAATGAATATTTAAACAAGAGATAAATCTCTTTTCTTCACAAATAGGAAAAAAGTGTACCTCACCAGTACAGCTGTATTGCACAGAATTGAATGTAAACACACATGAAGTCCAGTGTAGTGTCGCTGTTGAAGGACAAAGTCTTGGTTCCCCCACGCATGACAAGGACCTCACATTCGTTGCAAATTGCAAACTTCAAGTCATGATTTGAAACTTTAAAAAAGTTCCACACCGCAAACATTTTTCGTTACAAGCAGTTTAGCTTTGCTGCTGCTACACAGTTGGCCGTCTGGCGCGGTTGAAAGACGTCATGAGGGAGGGTCGCGTGTTGGCAAGAGCGCTCGTTTCAACATATTTCTCAAAATCTAGGCATTATATTATCTGCTTTTAATTATCGGGGGAAACCCGATAAGGATATGGACAGATATCACATAATTATGCTCTTTTATGCTTATTCTCTAATATATTTATATATATTTCCCATCTTAATTCTCTGTTTCAGCAAAAAAGCAACAGTCTCCATCCTGGACGACATCGGCAGCATGTTTGATGACTTGGCAGACCAGCTGGACGCCATGCTGGACTGATCTTCTGTCCACGCGCTCTGCATTCCAACAAGGTCTTTTCCCCTCATCACCTGTAGGTTGACGAAGAAATCTTCCCTAAGGCTACGTGCCGCTGTTTTTCACACTGCAAATTTAAGTGTGTCCCTCGTTCTGTTGGCAAATACTTCCGAAGTAACCTCCAGAGGTACTGCGGAGGGGGATTTATGTTTCTGCTGCGAGGACGCTGCTCCCCACACAACCGCTGACCTCTGCAGCCCAGATAGCGATGCCTCCACCCAGCCTAACACGGCAGCGTGGACCGACAAGCACAATCACTTCGCGTATCCTTTTATCCGTGCAATCTGACTAGGACCAGCCTGCAAGGACAGACTCTGAGATGAAGAGATATTACCTACAAAGCTAAGCACATAAATATTCTGACAGGCAGATAGAAAACCTGGTAGAAAACATTGGGATGGTTTTTGGGTTTTTTTGGGTTGGTTTTTTTCAAAAAGCACACAGAATGACAGGCTGCTGTCTGACAACTCCAATCAGAGTAGAGAACTGCCCTTTTTCTCCAGATGAATTGTAGCCTCTCTTCCTCCTCTGTGTGAGTGGAGGATTCCCGTCCCGCGTGTCCTCTCTGTTCACGTCGTTGTTGGTGCCGTTGCTGTTATCGCTGGCTTCGTTGTTGTTTCAAGTGTGCGTTGTCCCTGCTTTATATGCTTCCGTCAGTTTCCTCTTTTTCCCACCCCGATCTATCAAACCAACCAAACACATCCGTATCCATGAATTTCTAAGAATGCAGACAAGCACATGTACGCACACACACATATATACACCGGTGGGACTCACATTGGTTTAAATATTTCTGGTGTTGTTGGTGTTTATCTATCATGTGTGGAAGGACTGTTTGGAAACGATTCATGGGGAATACATGCAAAGACACATGCACCCATGTGGTATATCCCTGTGTCCTGCAGCAGTGAACAGTGTTTTCAGAAAATACTCCTATATTTCAATGCTTTATATAGTACATACAGTTAAAAAAAAAGACTCAGAGTTTAAAGTAGACCTGGATATTTGAGCTGTTAGAGCTCCCTCTATTGTTGGTTAGTGAAGCTGCCCTTAATTTCCCCAACTTCTTTCTCTTCTTCCCTCTATTATTTTAAATCTATGTCTAATTTGGAAAAACTGCAAATCTCTGTGCCTTCTTACTCTACTTTATATATTCTTTAATTTTGTTTTGTTTTGATTGCTGTCTACTAAAAATGTTGATGGTCCCTTTAAACCCCCTCTGTGTCCGTTTTGTAAGAAAGTAGCTTCTCAGTTGATCTGTCAGTCCTCTACAACTACTAAAATGAAATCCTCCCCGTATGCAGCCCTCTATAAGCTCTGTAAGCTGTGATAAGTTGGCTCCACTCTTCCAAGAGTTCCTTGTTTTCAGTGATCTCCCCCAGACCAGCTTTCATCCCAGTGAAGAGTCCACTTGTATTTTTATGCTCTTTGAAAACAGAGATATATTTGAGACAGTTCTATGTGAATAATAAAACTATTAATAATAATAATAATGATGATGATGATCACAATGATGTTAAACATTGAATGGAGCTGAGCTGATTTGAGCCTGTGTATTTATGGTTGAGTTCAGGATGTGATGTGACGGCTGTTGTGTCATGGTTGGGTTTAGTTGGGTGTTTCTGCTGTGACGATGCATTCCTGTACATCTGTCATCAGAATAAATGTATAAATTAAACCAAACGTGACTCTTTATTTTTTTCATTCCTTTCAGAGATGGCATACTTTCCTGCTTTTCCAACAGTTTTCATTGAAGTATTGCGCTGAGTAGTCATATGCTGAGAATTATTTAACCTCCTGTCACATTAAGACCTGAAAAGCTTGAAGTATTTGGTTGATATTTTAGATTTTTTTTGTATAAATTAAAGTAATTGACTAAAAATGTATTTGTATAGCACATTTTAGCTACTCATCAGATCAAATGTCCATTAAAATCATTTTTAAAAATCAAGCAACTTTACAGCAAATTATCAAAACTTCACACAAAATCATCAGATACACATGATAATCAGGGAGGTGTTCCATGTGTAATAACATATTTTGTTCAGAGCAGCTTTTCTCCTGCATTTGTTTCTAGACTGCTAATCAAAGACAGCGCTGGAGAGATGGGTCTTTAGCCTTGATTTAACCCCTTAAGCCCAGAGAGTCTTAGGAGCAAATTACATATGTGACTTAAAGCAAGTACAGCTCCCAAACTATAAATTGGAAATACGATTGCTTGTATGTCATCATGTCTGATTTACAGGTGATTAAACAAAGAAAAAATGAAAAATATTTAGCCTAGTCAAAGCTTTTTCCAAAATAAACACCATGAAAACCCATTTGAAACTCTGGATGAACCCTCAGACTTTATAAATCCACACTTTGACCATAACTCAAGCTAATTTGGACTGAATAGATTGAAGCATGTTTGTTCCACAAAGGTTTTAGTGGGCAGTGTGCTAGGCGGAAATGTGATTTTGGCACAGTTTTGTGCCAAATGCATTTTTCCACTCATAAAATGGAATCTGGCCAGACAAATATGCTGATTTATATTATTGGAGACCTTCTGCAGAAGACAAAGCCTTTGCTCCTAAGATTTAGCTGTTGTTTCATTGAAGTTTACCAGTAATATCACCAAACTGAATAGAAAATAACAATAACAGAGCAAACTTAGGTATTGTATGCCAGTTACATCACCTGAAAGTTGAAAAGGTCTGAGCCTCTAGTTTCCAATGATGCCAGCCATTAAGAGGTATGGCTAAAAATTAATATCTGCTGTTGCATCTGACATGTCAGATGGAAATTTAAATCTCTTTAAATTTGTCTACACAGCTATAAAACAAAAAGTGTTTGTGAAAAGATAATTTTGAGACATGTTTTAGAAATTTTAAAGCCCC
This sequence comes from Cyprinodon variegatus, assembly GCF_000732505.1. NCBI lineage: Eukaryota > Metazoa > Chordata > Actinopteri > Cyprinodontiformes > Cyprinodontidae > Cyprinodon > Cyprinodon variegatus. The sequence continues at coordinate 612,980 of NW_015150605.1, forward strand.
ATTTTGAAAGGCATGTGGACGAAACACCATGTGACTGTTTTAACCATTTCTGTAAATATATCAACATGAGAAGGTGTCAGAAGGGCCCAGTACTGGGGTCCTTCTTTAAGGTATGTAGTATTCTGGCTGTTCTGCAGTTTTCTGAGAGTTTCTTCTGGTGTAAAGGTGCATACAAACTGCCTCTCCTTAGCAATTCCTCATCAAACACATGTTTTGGTCATGCCCCAAATTACAAAACTTTTGGAATGACGTGTACAGGGCTATAAACCAGAACCAGAAACAGGTTATCCAAAGGGACGTTACAGTTGTATTACTCGGTATCTTTCTAGTTGAATTACAAGGACAAGCCAAATCATATATTTTAAATGCTCTTTTTACACAGCCCTGAAATTCAGTGGAAGCAATTAGAGCTACCTTCTTACAACTGATAGGTCCAAGTAATAAGGCAATTGTACCAAATGGAAGAGATAACATACTTATTAAGACTTCAAAAATCCTCTTTCAGGCAACGCTAAGACCCACCGGAAGATCTACCTTGGTGATCGAGTTCTACAACCTATGCTTTTGGATTATGGTACTTAGCCCTTCCATCTAAGTTGGGCTTTTGTGCAAGGTTTATTTGGTAACGCAGGGATAGACAATTATGATGTTGTAATTGTCATATGTCATGCAGAGATGTTAAATATATGGTATATTTTCACATTGTTAAAAAAAATGATAATTATTACTGTTGTATGGTTGTATATTTGCTTTGTTTCAAAAATCTATTAAATTGTAAGTTTTAAAAATAAAAACTGCTTCACCGTGTTTGGTTCTGGGAATACAGAATAGACTAGAACCTGAAGTCTTTAATGTATTGTGATGTTAAACCATTTGATTTACAGCCATTGATAAACTAAAAAAGTATTAAAAGTCTATCTTCTGAGCAAGAGGTAGCCAGCGTAAGAACTTTAAAATAAGGATGTTCTAGTGAGAACATGTGCAGCAGAATTTAG
>NW_015150605.1:614294-638243 GCF_000732505.1 Cyprinodon variegatus
ATAGATAGATAGATAGATAGATAGATAGATAGATAGATAGATAGATAGATAGATAGATAGATAGATAGATAGATATGGATGGTTTCTGACTCATCTGGATAGCATTTCAAGGCAGTAATCAAGGCTTTAAAACCTACAACTCCCATGATGCATTGAGAGTCCGCTACTAAGTACATTAGCTGTTGTTTCATTAGCTGTCGTAGTCTTTAAACGTGTACGCACTCATGTACTTTGTTCAAACGATAGTTGATATCACTAAAATTAACTATCTAGTAAATTAGTTTCTCTATTCAGCGGTTTTTAGAGAATAAATCTATCAATCATGTAAAACCGCACGCGCTCAGCCGTCATTACGTACGCGGGGAGGAGCTTGATACGGAAGCCGGGAAGCTATTATCGCTGCGGTTTGCAGTGGTCTTTCTTTTTGCAGCGACATGGAAAGAGGTCGGAGCTCACTTAACATCACTACACCTATTTAAAAATTCGTATAGGGATATTTTCATTTCTGTCGTCTAAAGATGGGAGTCAGTAGAGCAGGGGATAAAATAAAAAATAACTGCAAGTATTTTTCATAAAGGGAGTTTCTTTAGTTAACGTGGCGCAGTAAACACGTGGCTGCCCTGCAGGAGCAGAACCCACTGTTCGGTTTTGGCTTTTCTTATATAGAATTTCGTTTTTTTATTGTGATTTAATCAATCGACACATTTTCAGAAAGTTGTGTAATGATTTTAGAGGAACCATTTCTAGACACCACTATTGTTCCTTTTGTTTAACGGTTTAACACGTGGACTGAAGAGCTACACCCATCATGGTTTAGGTAAAACTGTTGTAACTGGGGGGAAAAAATAGTCTTTTTGTAAAAAGCTATGATGCAATTCTTCATATACTGTTTAAGTTAACACATTAAGACTGAGCATGTAATACCAGCTGCCTGCAATGAAGCAATATTATAGCTGTTCTGTTTAGTTTTAGTTTATTTCAGGTTTATTTTCAGTTATCTAACTTTAAATAATCAGGTTTCTCATTGTTTCTTTGTTTCTTTTTCACAGACTGAAATATGACAAAAAGAATATTGCTGATGGTGTCTGCATAAAAATGTCTCTACTGGATGAATTCAATCCAACGATGATGGAATAATCCAGGGATTATAATCTCTGTGGAGCAGCTGGTGAGTCATGATTTTTTTTTTTTTATTGTGGTTTTCTATTTCAGCCTGTGATGACAAGCTAAACAAACTTTTCTGACACCTACTATGAGAGCTGATCTTCAGCTCCTGATTCTGACTTTATTCTGAGGCTACTTTACTGCCTTTTAATATTTAATATGTATTGTTTCTATTCTAACCAAAGCATTTTTCTCCCCATTTATAGTTTGGAAGTCGATAGAAGATCACAGCTCATTGAGGGACCTTGCTGAAGGTAAACTCCTAAGCTGTGTATTTGCGCGTAAACGATGCAGCCGGTGATGACAGTATAAATTTTTCTGACACCTCGTATGAGAGCATCCAGCTCCTGATTCAAAGTTTTTATCTGAGGCTACTGTTGCTTTATAATCTCCTGTTTTAACCGTCACTATGTTCCAATTTGAATTTTATTTCTCTTACAGGAATACAACAATTGGAATTCAAATCCAGCTTTCTGAGAATCAACAAAACGTGCCTATGCAACATTTGAATGCATCTCATCCGTAGAATTGACCTTTGTATTGGAGTTATTTTCCAAAATAAAGTCTGAATTGTGAATAAAGTTGTCTTTTTTTTTCTATATATAAAAACTTGGTTTATTTATATAAATTTTTGAAATTGTAAAACCATAAATTCTATTTAGATCACACTTTAGTTGTGTCAAAGGGATTACGTGCTTCAAGAGGTTGGCCATCTTTAATTATTGAAACCATCTCTGCATTAGTTATCTTCATCTTAACCTGTACAGGTTAAGGTGTGTGTGGGTTTAACAGCCAGTAATCCTTTAGGTTTTGGTTCTTTGATACATTATTTTTATTCCTTGAACTTAATTGGGGACTTTACACACTTTTAAGTGTTTGTGTAGGACATTTCTACAAAGGGCACTTTTTAATTAAATAGGAAATCAATGATTTTACTCAATATAATTACCATCCTTTACTGCCAAGCTGATACAAAATGTAGAGGTATGAGAAAGGCACGCAAGGGGGGTAAATTTAAAACCTGTTGGGTGCCTGGCTCCCAAATCAAAACCTGTCCTGTGAAGTTAATTGAAGCGCTGGAAAATCCCAGCATAGGAAAACGGATGACACATTTTAATCATTCTTCAGGTCAGTCAAGGACTGTAGAATAAAGGACGAGATATAAATGTTATCAAGGATGATGTTCAGTAGAAGAAAGTATAAAACAGCAGTTAGAGTATGATTTCTGAAAAAGGTGAGTTTTAATAGTCAGAGGGTCTTCAATGGAAGCAAGATGAGAAAAAGGGATGTGAGAATGTTGAAAGCAAGAGAGTGACGCATATGACCTTGGGTTATACGTTTCTGCTGAGAGAAATTCACAATTTAGCTGAAATTATCTGCCCAATCAGGACCTGTTCTACAGGGGCCAGTCCACCCTGTTAAGGCCCCTGCATTTAAGATAGAATACTAAATTGATTATATTATTGGAAATTAAAGACTGACACAAAAATCACATGATTTTTATCTGGTTTTTTTTTAAACCTTTACCAGAGCCGTAGCCAGAAAATGTTTATACAGGTGGCCAGGCATTAACCAATGTACACTGAGGGGTGACCAAAGTAGATAGGCACCTGAACCTCACTTTCAATCTACATTCTTCAAACAGGAAAATTAACAAGCAAAACATCCATATTTTCTAAATAAAGACAAACTATACTTTCCTACAGACTTTGCCAACAAATAGACAGATATATTTAAACATCTGTGCTTTCTAAGTAAAAGGTATAGTGGATAAAATTCTATCAGGTTTGAGTTGTGGGGCGAACATCTTTTCCATTGTCATTACTTACCTACTTTTATCAATAACTGCATAAAGTTGATATTTACAATATCTATATAAATTGATTATTCAATATGTTTTTATTAAAACAGTTATCTATGATTTCCCTGAAGACTCCTAGATGACTTGCAGAGACACATTTTCTCTTTACCCCATGACACACAAAATCTATTTCTGCTTGAATTCTGTACTTATCATGTTTAATGTTACTATATTGATGTGCATAATTAACCACATTGTTTTGCTGTTAAGTAATTGTTAATATATGAAAAATTAAAATGTTTTGAATATTCCACTTGAGAGTATTACTGTTGCCACCAGAGGGAAATAAATGGTAGAGTGGCCACAGATTGGCTATGAGTGGCCATGGCAACCCCTGGCCCCCCATCTAGCTCCACCCCTGACCTTTACAGACCTATTTGGACAGTGATGTAAAAATTCACCTGCTGCCTTTAACTTCAGGAATATTGAGATATGATCACAGCTTTTCATCTGCTTGATGTGAGGTTTCCAGGCAGTAAACAACCCTTTGGTTCCCTCATTTCATATGACAAATTATGTGCCTACAACCAGGGGCGGACTTAGGCAAAGACAGGCAGGGGGCCCTCTGAATTGAGAAGACAACACATAAAACAGACCCATTATACAGATAGAGAAATGTTAATAGAATAGACATCCATTATTTGTTCTATGTTTTGTCCCTCTCTTCTTGTCTCTTTTCTTGTTTTCCTCTCTATGTTTTGTACTCTGCTCTACGGTGGCCCTGAGGTGCAAAACACACATGGAAAAATGTGTTTTGCACCTCAGGGCCACCGTACTGCTGCCTTTTCATGCTGTCTCAAAAGGAATGAAAGATTTTTCCCAAGCACTAAGCTCACATAGCTGATTGCTCATTCCTGTGTTTCTAAAAAGGTAAACAACCCAGTCCTTCAAGCCATGGTCTGCTTATCTGTTTTCCATTTTTCATTTGCATGAAACAATAGCTACATGAATCATGACAGCAGACAAGATAGAGGACAGCAGGAGGCCATGGCCACCCTTAGCTAATCATTGGCCACCCTTGTGGCCACCCCACCATTTTTTCCCCCTCTAATACAGATGGTGGCAACAGTAATACTCTCAAGTGGAATATTCAAAACATTTTAATTTTTTGTGGTTAATTATACACATCAATATACTAACATCAAAGATGATAAGTACAGAATTCATGCTCTTTTCATAACTAGATTTTGTGTTATGTGGGGTAACGAGAAAAATATGAGTTCAGTCAAATCAAAGATAAATAACTATTTAAATAAAAAATGATCAAATAATCAATTTATGTAGATATTAGTGCTTGTAAATATCAATTTTATGCAGAATGTTTATTCATACAAGTAGGTAAGTCATGCTTAATTTATGTCCCAGAACTCAAAACTGAGTTTTAACCACTATCCATTTTATCTAGAGATTACGGATGTTTAAATATATGTGTCTATTTGTTAGTGAAGGCTGTAGGGAAAGTATATAGTTAGTCTTTATTTAGAAAAAATGGATGGATGCTCGATAATTTTCCTGTTGGAACAGTGTAGATTCACCGTGAGGATCTGGTTCCTATCTACTTTCGGCCACACCTCAGTGTACATTGCTTATTGCCTGGCCACCCTTATAAAAAATGTCTTGCTACGCCTCTGGTTGTCGCCAAAGTCTCAACTAGCAGAAAAAAAGTCACTAGATTTGGCTCTAGGTACTTTTTTAAAAATCAAAGCGCTAGAGGGGTCTAAAGAGGCTAAATATAGCGACAAAAGCGCTAATTTGGCAACACTGCTCTTTGCATCATTTGTTTTCAAATGATTGCTGCTGTCTGTTTGGACCTTTCTGAACATGTGCAGCAAACAGACTGATCCAATATGGTGGACACTAAACAAGGGGGGCTGAGAAACACTTAAAATATTATAAGCGTTCTGATGGCGTTTTAACGGAAGGATTTTTATCCAAAAAAAATTAATCTGCACAAATAAGTAATATTTGTATTAACCATACATGTAACACGAGTTGGGCTGCTCAGTGGCGCAGTGGGTAGCACTGCAGCAAGAAGGTTCTGGGTTTGATTCCCGGCAAGGGGCCTTTCTGCATGGAGTTTGCATGTTCTCCCTGAGCATGTAGGGGTTCTCTCCGGGTACTCCGGCTTCCTCCCACAGTCCAAAAACACGACTGTTAGGTTCATTGGCTTCTCTAAATTCTCCTTAGGTGTGAGTGAGTGAGTGAATGGTTGTGTGTCCTGTTTGTCTCTGTGTTGCCCTGCCATGGACTGGCGAACTGTCCAGGGTGTACCCCGCCTCTCGCCCATTGATTACTGGAGATAGGCACCAGCACCCCTCGCGACCCCACTTTGGATTAAGCGTGTAAAGAAAATGGATGGATGTAACATGAGTTTTATGGGGCCCCCGGGAACTTGGGGCCCCAGGCAACTGCCTAATGGTAAATCCGCCCCTGCCTACAACACCGGTCCCAGCCTGGTACATTTTACCAACAAGCCCCATGGAGGGAACCCGGGCCCCCCTTTGGACACAACAGAAACTCCCCCCACCCATCGCCTTTACTTCTCATGATCTTGGTCTCTGGGAGCCTGTCCTGTATTATCGGCCTCATTAGAGGAGGAAAACATCCCTGGCTGCCTTGCCTCCACATCTCGCCCTGATTTGCCTGCTTCATGCAGCAGGGATTTGCATACAGGTGTCCTGAGCCTCGTTTGACAGTCAAACCAGGCGGCCGGTCTCTCTCTCTCTCTCTCTCTCTCTGCGCATCCAGCATCCAGTCACAGCCTGAGGAGCGCAGGGGAGTGCCGACCCATCCACACTTCCTCCTCTTCCCTCGCTGTAGCCGGAGTAAAGCCACACGGAGCGGACACCGACGCTGTTAAAGCCCCTCCAACATCCTCCATCCTCCTGAACAGGTAAGCCAGGCAGAGAAGCTCCGTTTGCATCCATTATTATCGCGATACATCAGCCTGTGATGCTGTGCTTTATCCCAGGCCTCCTCCTACAGCCACAGAGCTGCAAACATCCATTTATAGACTAACATGTCTGCTTTCTGGAGTAGAGAGGCTTTAATGGAATGATGGAGGCCTTCCTATAGAGCAGATGCTGATGGAGAAATCAGTATCTGACCTACATAGATCCATTAAAGAGATGAAAAATTTAAAAACATAAAGGCTGAGGCGACCCATTGTTTCCTGTAAAGTCCTGTTTATCATCACTTAAATATGTTCTGTAGGAATGTGGAAGTTATTCAAAATAAAGCTTATATATAATATAAAGGATGGACACAGCTGCATGTATCTAACAGGGGTTTTAGTGCTGAGGCTGCTGGATGAATATTTTATAGGCTGAGCATTAACTGAACTATGGCTCTACTGTTATAGCCCATACAGTAACAGAGAGAATGTAGCATAGATTTCAGCAACTGATTTGGTAAAAATGTTTTTTTTAATACCAGTTTTTTTTATGCCTCAGAACAATCCGGTCTAAAAATGTTCTCTAAATACCCCCTTAATAAAAATATGCATATTCTAAAGGGACTTAAAGAGCCTTCAGATCACGTTTTGGAAATGGCTTCTTATAATCCTGCAGAGCAGCAACAGTCTCCTCTTTAAGCTCACAGCTGATTTCTTTCCACCTCAACAGATGTCAGCAACTGCCAGAACTCCTCCTTCAATACAGGTGGTTTAGCATAAGTTTGTATTGTTGTGGGGGCATAAAAGTGTAAACTTTTGGCGAGAGAATTTGTTAAAAAAAAAAAATCTCCTTTGCTCTCATCTTCGGCTCCCTCCAGAGGTTTTTAAGAATTTATTTCTGGAGACTGAGATGTGAACCACTGACTGACCCACTATCTTCTTATTTAATACTTTAGTTTATGATGCAATACAGGTGATGCCTTTGGAAGAGAAGTTGGCCCACAGCACCACAGATCCCCTACCTTTCTTTACTAGTTACTTTGTTGCTTGAATTTTAAGTTTGATCTGACAGACCTTGATGTTTTATCCCAAAATGTAAGTGATTTCCTGAATCAATACATCTGCAGAGGAATTTAACTTACTGATCAAAGATTAATTCAAAACTTCCCTCAGAATTAAGGTCTTATGACCTATTAGTGTTGCAACAATTGTGCTGCCAACTATTAAAACAAATACTATTAACGTCAGATAACGCGTATAAATCCTCTTCAGTATAGTCTAGTTCTTCCCATCACCCTGATCTTTAGCTTTCTATATACAAATTCTGACCAGGACTGTAGATCAGTCACTCAATCCAAACCAGTAACTTCACCTCCAATCAGAAGGAATGACCAGATAAAATGAAAAGACTGAATCTCCCATGCTTATGGACTATAGCTCCAGTAAGACGATCCTTTAAAAGCGCTGCGATTAAAACCAGTCATGCAGTAGATGATTGACTGGAGGATGTTACATGTCCTAAAGATAACGAAAAAACGGGAACTAATTTAAAGCCAAACCCTGTTGCTCTTTTTATTGGTGTCTGCAATCTTATATGTAGAAACACAGGTTGAAACTTTATTTATGAAACAACTCCTGCAACGAATCATTTTGTGTGAAAACACTTGAAAAAATCCCAACAAGTATGCATTATAAGCATAGCTTCTTATGAGTTCAACTAATTAGTCCTGCCAGCTACTGAGTCGGTTCAGCGAAGCAGCAGCTGTAGTTCAAGCTTTTTTATTAACATATTGCCTTGTTACAAACACAAACATCGTTTCATTGGGATTTTCTGGACATAGATCACCAGAGTGTTTTCCATTGAATTTTGCAACCTAAAGCACCTTATGAAATCCAAAAGAATCTGCTAAAGTACTTGTTTTTGGACAAAAAAAGTAAGATTTTAGGACCAAATGCAAACCTGCTAAAACATGGAGGGTTACATAGACTGATACACAGGAACCTCACAGCCAAAGTTGAAGAATTTGTTGATGGGATAACAAGACGTGCTTTGAGGATGCTTTTTTTTTATGTAGCAACGATGAAGTAGATCAGGGTTGGAGGGTGGAACAAAAAAAAAAAAACCAGTAGATTCAGGAGATAAAAACAAACAAAACTACTAAAGCCAAGGTTAGATTTGAAGCTGGGCCAAAATAGCTTTTTAGGAAGGCACCCTTAACAGAGAGCAGTATATAGAATAGTTTGGATTAAAGCACATCCATGTTAGATGTTAGATGGCCCAGTCAAGGTCCTGACCTAAATCCAACAGAAACTTTGTCAACATTGAAAATCGTTCCTCACAGACACTCGTCTCCAGAGTTCGTCTCCACCTGTCCTAAGCATGCCACACTTTTCACGAATAAAATTTTGGATTTTGATACATGACTCTAAATTCAAGCCATCTGTGCCACAAATAGTCTGTTTGTGATGTGATGAAAAATTAAAGTGGTTTGAATATCTGTGAGGCAGTCTATGTTTTTGAATATCTGTTTAGTTGCTTGGGTGAACCACATCGGCGGCATCATGGCGGAGTTAGACGTCCCACAGATGAAGAGAGAAGTGGAAAGCCTTCAGTATCAGCTGGCGATCAACAGAGAGAAATCCTCCATCACCGTAACGGAGTGAGTGGAGCGTCAGCCGTCCATCTCCCTCTCTACCTTGGTCAACATGCTCACGCTGTCCATGGTTCTGTTTCTGCAGGCTGGTGAAGTGGATCGAAGGCTGTGTTTGTGAAGATCCGTTTCTGAACCCTGAACTGATGCGAGCCAACCCTTGGGTGGAAAAGGGCAAGTGTGTGATCCTCTAATGGTCACGCACACAATCACAAATGCATATAATCTTAAAAACAAACAAACATGCAATCCCCCTCAGCCTGGCTGCACTGGTTCTCCCCCCTCCTACACACATTGATACTTTTATTTATGTTTATTTATGTGGAGATTCCTGGATGTTATTGCTTGATGTGCGTGTTGGAATGAGTGTGCAACACTGAGCATCTTCCCCTGGGTTCAGCAATGTCCTTTTTATTGGCTCTTTGCACTGTCGATCCAAATAAAGACTGTTTTGAATTAACAGAACGTATTGATGTCGGTCCAGTGGTGTTTATAGGAGCTCTCGGATGTAAACGTTGCGTCTGACCGCATTGGACATGCCCTCGTTGAAGCGGAACCACACATCGCTGTTGCCTACAGCCGTCCCCATGGAGAGAACCGCACACTTCTCACCTGCGGGGAGAGGAAACAGATCATTTTGACATCTGCTATGGTCTCCATAGTAAAGCTGTTTGAAAAGGACGAAGTATTTGACTTAATTGAGACTGCCATATTGGTCTCAATTTTAGCCATAACCTTCTTTCCTCACATTCTCATCCGCATTTCATTCACTCAATGAGCTTAGCCATTTAGGGAATGTCATTTGTGTTCACTGTGAGTATCTGCTAACCTGAGGCTCAGTCCAAACCTGCCAGGTTTAACTTCAGCATGGAAAATGTAAGGTCAAAACACTTGGGATGAATTAGCTGACAGTTATCACACTATAACAGTCCTTTGGGATGCAGATTTAACACGCATCAATACTGTAATTACTATATTAGTGACACACTCTGCAGCCTTTCATTTAACCAGAAAAAATACTTGATAAGAAGAATGTGCCTCTAAAAAAATTACAATCATGCCTATCAGGACCAAACCACAAATATTTCAGCTTTTAAAAGAAACCTCAACAGTACACTGTTGTATACAAAATATGGATTCCTTGTTGCTCATCTGCTGCTTAAGATAAGGAAAACAAGATTGATTAAGCCCTTTTCTTAAAAGATTATCTTTAGGCTCTTGTGGCCTTTACTTTATTAGTTTTAAAGTAGGTAGACAGGAAAGTGGGCTTCAATAGGGGAGAGAAATTCGGCAAAGGTCAGCAGGACCGGAACTTGAACCTGTGACCGTGGGTATATGGGTCATGCGCTCTACCTTTATATGAGCACCCAGAAACCTCCATTTTTTTTTTTTTTTTTTTAGAATCCAAGTACAGCTCATGACGCAGAGAACTGTAGCTTCACCGTCAGTGCTTATCAGCCTCAGTCATTTTCTGCCCCTCGTGAGGATTGGAGATGTGTTTCAATCAGGCTGAGGTCTGGACTTTGACTAGGCCACAACAACTTTTATATTATTTTTCAGCCTTTCTGTTCTCAATTTGTTGCTGTATCTGGTGCCTTTGTTAGAGTCAAGATTCATCTGGCTTTTTATTTTAAGTCTTTTTATTCATTTGGATTTCATGGGGGGTGTTGGCCGAATGGTTAGAGCAGTGCGCTTGTGCTCTGAGAAGGCTGCGAGTACCCGGTTCGATCCCCACAGCCTCCACTCTGGGATCCTGAGCTAAACCCTTCAGCTCACACTGCTCCCCGGGTGCCACACAATGGCCGCCCACTGCTCCCCAAGGGGATGGGTTTAACACAGAGAGTGAAAATAAAGGGATAAAAAAAATCCTTCTTAATCAGCTGGTTTCTTGCTAACTTTGTTAATATTCCAACTAAAAGTAAACCTTGAAGCTGGACAGACCTGGAAGAGAATATTTTTTGACATCGACTTCTGAATAGAGTATTTAAATCGTTTTTGAAATGGCTTCATATAACCCTGCAGAGCAGCAAGTTTCCCCTTTTTAAGCTCACAGCTGATTGCTTTCCACCTCAGCATGTTTCAACAACAGCCAGAACTCCTGCTGTAATACCGGTGGTTTAACTTCCTGATGATCAGTTCGTCAAGTCATTTCAACAGAGGCACTAGATGACCATAAACTAATATGGTGGGGCACCAAAAGCTTGCAATGAATAAAAGAGTGTGCATTTTATTTGTTTAAACATTAAAATAACATTTTCTCTCAATTAGTTAACATTGTGAAGGTTTTAGAGAGCAAGTCCAGAAAGAAAAACCCATTAAAACAGTTTATGAGTTCAGAAAGTTGGATAAACTTCTTCCTCCCAACAAAGTATGGATATTAGGCCTGAAACAATTAATCGGATTAATCGATTATTGAAATAATCGTCAACTCATTTTGTAATCGATTAATCGTTAATTGGAGTATAGAGACTGTAAAACAGGCCTTTAGCTGACAGAGCAACCCACTTAAAGGAGTAATTATGCCAAGACTGTAAAAAAAATTAATATCTAAACATTTTGCATTTCAGTAAAAAAATGGAAAAAAAAAAAATTGTCTGTGAAAATGCTCTATCCAGAACTCCTTAATTGGAACAGTTTTAGTTTCACCTGGTTTAATTCAGTAAAAAGTGTTCTTAAAGGAACCTTTGGCTATCTGAATATTAATCAATAAATCAAAGAAATAATTAACAGATAATCGATAATCAAAATAATTGTTAGTTGCAGTCCTAATGGTTATCCTGATCTGATATAGATTTGATATCAGCCCCCCCCCCAAAAAGAACAACTAAATATCTGAGTGTCTTTCATTTTAAATCTCTGGTATTAGCAGGCCAATAGAAATGCTCTACTTCTGTTTAAAGTTTATGTATCCCATTGGTTAATAACAAACGGTTCGGTTTTTCTCTTACCTATTTTAGTTGACTATTGTTCTCTGCTTGAGCAATATAAGCTGCTAATGCATTTTCTCATATGCCCAATACATAATAGGTAGTAAAAGCATGTATGATTTGTGTTAATATCATACTGGGTCAATATCCCTCTCGGTCAATAGCGAAAGCTTGAATATCAGTACTGTATCGCCAATTAAGTTGTATTGGGACACCCCTAGTACAAAGTAGGGCTGAACAATCTTGTCCAAGAGGAATACGAATAGGTGTCTCAGGACTGATTTAAAGCATTTTAGAAAAGGCAAAGAAGCATGAAAAATCTGGGATCCACATGGAAAATAATATAATATCGTGTTTTTTCTTTTTCTAGATGTTTGTTAATGTGCATAGTGGCTCTTAAATAAACACATTCTCAGAAAATAGTTTTTATATGTATAAAAAAAATATAAAGTTGACTAATAGCTTCTTTATAATTAAACTGGTTGATTATTTTTTTTAGGTTTGTGATGCCATATTGGACGATGCAAAACACAGATTTGCCTTCACAAAGCCTCAGAAGGGCAAGATTTCTGTACAAAAATTAAACCTGTACATGAAATTAGGTTTTGTTTTTATAATGTTTTTTTTTTTGGCATTCATATAAATTAACTGGTGTACTTAGTATATGTTTGACTGGTCTATTTTGAATTTATAGCCCCCCCGGAGTCAACTGCACCAGCCGCCACTGAATCCAGCATTTCTCTTTTGGATACAATTTGCCCAACTTTTTGTGTCCTAAGTGCTTTTTCTCCTTTTTTCCCCGATGAAAAAAGGCTGCCTCTTGCAATCCAACCCACAACAACAGCAGAATTTAAAAAAACAGGGTGAAGCCTTAGTATTGAATGAATGATAATTACACAGCAGGAAGCGAGGTTAACTCCATGTCCTTGGAGGTCACCAGCATATAAAATGTACTAAAACTGAGCTTTCAGTAATCAGCAAGGGCAGCGGGACACTCCGGATTTGGAGCAGCGCCTGTTTTGGTTCAGAGAATCCGTCCGTTGTTCCTGCTTTGACCTACAAACGGCTCCAGCTTTGCTTCCGCACCCTAATTACCCTGCTGATCGATCGCTTTCAGGGAGGTTAGCAGCTTTAATGGGTACACTTTTAATTGCCTTAGCCCTCAGAATCTGGGCCTTGTGTATGCACCATTCACAAAAATAACTCTGGGTGGTTGCATAACTACAGAGAAAAGTCACCCATATAGCTTGAACTGAACTTTTCAGCATATAAATGTGTTCGACGCAGCTGTTAAACACCTATGATAATTCTCAATAATATTTTCCACCTGGATTATGCCACTATTCTGACAATGCAAAAGAAACTACATTGTAATCCATTTTATTACATAAAGTGTTGTTTTTTTTACATGCAAATTTAGAAAATGGCTATGTGGTCCTCTGTGATACAGAAATGTATTTTGATCTAATTCCTTTGGTGAGTTTTCAGCCTGCTACATGAGGACCAAATTACACACATCCTTTATCAGCTCTGGTTTCTGTGGGCCTGACTTGTCACAGGGCGTTTTCACACCAACGGCCCCTCAGGGCTAGAATAAATGAAGCCACAGTGACGTGAATTTGCACTCACTGTCTACAGTACCTGAGTCTGAGGACGGCTGTGGTCTCTGAGGTTTGGGGGTGACAATTCGACCGAAGAAATCCACCTCCGGCTGCAAAACACAAACAGAAGAAGAGGAAAGAGTTAAACTTAAGTTTAGAAAAAGTAAAACAGGTTGGAAGCAGAACATTTGCACACATCACCTTTTTTATTAGCCTACTTTCACCATCAGAGATTGTAATCCCAGGGGCTTCTTTTTATACTCATTCTGCCCCCTAGAGGCTCAACTCTGTCATTGCAGAACCATTAAAATATAGGGTTGGTTTCATCAATCAACACCTGGCTGAAGCTAATTAGCATGGATCCGCTCTGTTTCAACATTTATAGCACTTTGTTTAATGAAATTAATTAAAACACATACAATAAGCTAAGGAGCTTCTACAGGGCCGCAGGTACATAAAAATCTAGCATTAAATCTATTCATATTCCTTGATGCTCTCATTAACAAAAGTAATAAAAAAAAAACTCATCACTAATTAAAATGTTCTGTTTTGGGGGGATACGAGTAGCTTGTTATCTGATCAAGTATAATGGAAACAGAACTAATCCGGAGAAAAGGCTCCTTCTGTCCAAAGATCATGATAACAATCAGAACAATCTTTGTTTGCTTTTGTAACTTGAGCCAGCTAAACTTCCAGCTGTCTATAAATGAAGCAATCATTTCCACCAAAGAATTCCTGAAGTGCTTCTGTGCTCCCTCACCCTCGCCTCCACTGTGGTTTGTTTCACGATGTTCTCCAACCTCTGCTGATGGTTCCTGGTCGGTTTTGGGCCAGCACTCTTTTTCTCTTCCTCTTTCTGTACAAAAAAAACAACAAAAGAAAAACACGCACATTCCAACATAAATACTATTTCATTCAGCTCCAGTTCTGTTTTCATTTAAACAGTGCTTTGGCCTTTCACCTTTGAAGGGTTCCTCTGCATCATTATATGCTCTGCTCTCCTCATCTTTTCCTGCTCCATCTCTCTGCTGATGGTCTGTCTGGCCTGATACGTGAGCTGCCGATGCGGTGGTAAGCCCGGAAACCTGGCCACCTCCTCAACACGCCTGCAAATCATAATAACACCCAGGTGTGCGTCGATTGATGTAGAAAATAAAACTTGGAAATACTCCAGTCATGTATAAATACAAAGCCAAATAAGCTAGCTCCATGAAGTAGCAAACGATCCCATTTCCAGGAAGGATTGAGCACAGACGAGTGATAAAACAACAAGGATTTTACAGTCTAGTTTACTACGCTTATTATTTTTGGCGAGAGAAAAAAAAATAGCTTTGGTCTCTTTTATGAAGTAAAATCGCGGGAGACCCGAATGTATGCGCAAGTACGGATCAGGTAGTGACACTTGCTCCAACTGAAACGCATAGATCTGCGTGCTAGTTGCTCCCTCTCTCTCTTTTTAATCTTAAAAGAGCATAACATTTTCTAAAGTCCTGTAGGAGAGCATGTCTCAAAGATGGCGGGTGGGACAACCAATAAATAAACCAAAGCTAAAAGAAGATCATCCACTACATGTTTAAACATAAATCCATCCTGATCAATAATCAGTCTTTTTTTTTTTTCTGTACTCAATCAGATCTAGAAAATGATCAAAGCAAAATCAAAAATGTTCCAGACCTGTTAGGAAGCCTGACACTAAAGACATTATTTACATTTTATTCATGGATGCAACTATTTGAAAATGTAGTGTGTATACAAAATATTAATATCGTTGATAATGAATATTTACCACATAATTCAATACCCTTTCAACTCATACAGCTGAAATTGCTTCCCTGCTTCAGTTAAACAACACAATCCTGCTCTGCATCGCCGTCACATGACCAAACAAGGACCTCCTCAAACATCATTAACCCTGATAAATCCTGCATCCCTAATTTTCTTTCTGGGACACAATTGTCCATTATCTTAATCTATAAACAGGCAGAGATGAAGAAAAAAAAAGTGGCTGCAGTGTCTTCATGCTAAAAAGGGTTTAAAAGCTGTTTGCTGCTTACAGCGTCTGGAATTAGTCCCACAACTGCGACTCCTTAAGAGCAGTCTGATCATCCATCCCATGTCTTCCACACATTCCGGCTGCCTACATCACTAAGCCCTCGTTCCAAACGGATCTCCTCCATCTTTTCCAATCAATCACTCAGAGGGTGGCGTTATGGTGCGCCAGCGAGGGCAGGTACAGGAAGGTGTAGACCAGGAGCAGCAGCAGCAGAGCTAAAACCAGCGGCAGGCACCAGTCATTGGTGACCAGCACCTCGTCACAGCGCGCCTGCAGGAAGGAGCCGTCCTGAGCGCCGGGCTGCTCCTCAGCTGGGGCCGGCATCCCCGAGGGATCCCAGGTTAAACACCTAGTCTCTGATGGGTTTAGGAATCAATAAAATATTTAA
Organism: Cyprinodon variegatus; assembly: GCF_000732505.1. Taxonomy (NCBI): domain Eukaryota; kingdom Metazoa; phylum Chordata; class Actinopteri; order Cyprinodontiformes; family Cyprinodontidae; genus Cyprinodon; species Cyprinodon variegatus. Next base: position 629,833 of record NW_015150605.1, read on the forward strand.
AAAATAAAAAAAGGTCCTAAAAATGAACACAAAGTCCAGAGAAAAAACTGTTCCAACACATTTCTGCTCGATAAATGTTGAACTCCTCCATTTTGGGCTGTCAATATCACTGTAGCCCAACAGTGAGGCTCCGCTACCTTTGCTCTGACACCAACACACAAACACACCAGGTAATAAGGGGATTATTCTCTAAGCTGTTATCCAGAGACACCACCGTATGGCCAACAGCAGTGACCTTCAACACCCCACAAGCAAACATCTGCTCGCTGAGCCGCCGCCCCCGCGGTTATGTAGGCGTACTCACGGCTCCAACACGTAGGTGTACTGGCCCTCAGGTGTGCGGTCCTGCCTGTACGAGAGGTTGTAGGCCAACATGGTGTCAATCAGCTCGCGCATCTGTTCCTTCTCTCTGCTGCTAAACAGCTGCGGATTCACCTGGAAGAAACCAAGGCGGCACCATCATCCGGTGTAAAGTGTAGAAATGTGTAAAACAATGTCAGTGGTTTGGAGTATTAAAACAAATCAAAGGGTTTTAATGTGATAAAATGGTTGTCTGCATGATTTAACTGAAAGTAACAGAAATAGTTCAAACATTTCATTTTAATTCTACTCATGCAATTTTAATTTCCTGGGTCAAAGGTTTGGTAGGACCTTCACTTAATGCGCTGAGAAGCCATGACCGATGGACCATTTTTTATTTATTTTTTTGTTTCTTTTTCAGTTTTCTCACTTCTGCACCATATTAAGGATATTTGTTTCTCACCTTCCCTGTTATATAGGGCTTCATATTTAAGCAAACTTGGAAAAAGGACCAAAGTAGAAGGACATACGCCACTTGTGCTTTCTGTATGATGCTTTGTGAATAGGTCCTGCTAGTTTGGTCTTTAGTTTCTTACTACCCCCACCTGCTGGACAGGAGATGTATTAAAGGTTTCTTTCGCAACTTACCCAAGCATCATTACCCTGATTTAAAAAGACATTCTGTGAGTTTTTACTGAACTATATATATAAAAAAGCATACCTTTTTATTGGACCTTTTAGAGCTAAAGCATTGTTTGATGAGCAGACTGACACTTCAGTAGTTCAACGCTTTACTCTACTTTATGTGGATGCAACGTTAAGCGCGTTCATGTTAAATGGGTCCAATCTAGCAAACAATCGAAGCGTTATATTCAAGAGGGATTTTATGGATACTCAGAAACAACTCAGACACTAAAGGGAACTGCTTGTCAGGTGAAATAACTAAAGAAAAACTTATTTAATTTAAATATGAGCGCATGCACTATTTTTGCATGCCACGTATTACTTTACTTGGATTTATCACTTCACTTGGATTTTCACTTTATTTGGATTTAGTTTTTACATATGCAAAGATATACGAACAGATATATATACAAAAGAGCTATATGTGTATATACTTTATCTCTTTTTATTCTTATATTTTTTTATCTTTATTATATTGTATAGTTGGATGTGTGTATATATCATGTAAAACTGTAACTGGAGTGTGTAACAAAAGTAATTTCCCTCTGGGATTATTGAAGTATTTCTGATTCTGATGAGAACAGCAGAAAAGTTCTGTAGTTCTGGGTTTTGGCCAAAGGTTGCAGTATGATTAGAAAACTAAGTAATGCCTTTTTAAATAAACGTCTCTCCAGAGCAGTGGAGATGGAAAGCACGCAGATTACCGTACACAAGATTTATGTTAACTGGGTGAAAATGAAAAAAAAAAAAAAAAGCTCCTATTTAAGCAAGGAACAATTAATGGTAAATAAAAGGATAAAAAAAATTATCCTAAAGGTTGAAACTCCATTTGATTCACCATTTCCTCTTGAGTTCATACCTTAAATTAGGGGGACTCTGATTTACCGGCCAGGTGATGGATCGGCCTTGGTTTGGCCAATGCTTCACTGTGAAACCGATCCTTTCCACCAATCTGATCTACCTCTTTAAAGGTCTAAAAACCATCCACTGTCAATGCCTTAAAGTTTAGTTTATAGTTGAGATTTGATATGTTTATCATTTCATAAGCAGTGGTTGTTTTTTCTGTGAGATGAAATTGAAGTAATATATCTTTACACTTGTAGTGATATATTACACTTCATCAAAACTCAAGGTTTACACGGGGTTAAAAAAACAGATAATACAGGGTTAGTGAAATTAAAAGTGAAGCAAAAACTTCTGAGAAAGTTAATACTGGATCAATGTCCTAGTATTAAAAAAAAAAAAAACATGTTCTATTTAAAACAGAATGACGACAAATGCTTTAAACTTACAGGTCGCAGTTTTGGACAGATGATGTCAAGAAGCAATGTGAGAATATCAAGAGTGAGGCTTAGCGGGCCGATTCTGGATCGGATGCTTGCTGGGATGTCGGCCAACATGGTGGACAAAGCGTTCCTGCTGCTTAGTAGACGAGACGCAGCCTGCAAAGGACATTAACATGAGCTTTTCAGAGGTCCCCTTTCAAAATATCCCAGATAACAATTTGGCTCCTTGTTCATTTTACACCCGGTACCTCGTGGTGGCTGTGAGGATAGCTGATGCGGGGCACATGCATGTTGGCGAACAGGAAGTGAAATGTCACGGAGAGGAAGGGCAGGTATCTCATCAGGGAGAAGTTCTGTCCATGCAGAATCACTTGGTTCAGCCTGTCGGAGAACGTCAGCCAATCCAAAGCCTCGCACACGCTCTGCATGTTGGGGTCCCTCACTCGCATGGACAAGTAGTTATCATAGAGGCCCTGAGGAAAAGACGGCAGCTGCTTTAGGTGTCTGCTGTGCAGAAAACTGGAGGAACAAGGCTGTGGTGAAGATGGATCATTTATTACCTGAGATACCTTTTCGTATTCTCCGCTTGATGAAGCAAGGTGCAAAATGTGCTGGAACCTCTGAAACCCACTTCCTGAACCAGGTGCTTCTTCAAAGCCTTCGCCGATACGTTTTCTGACCAACACAAACCAGCTTTACTCAAACGGCAGGGCGTTATGTTAAAAAGTAGGAGACAAGCAGCTGCGGCTGAGCTGGGTTCTCCCCAGGACTTGTTAATGAGAGTTTAATGGGATCTACAGCAAAATTATTTATTTTTTATCCCCTCTTCTGTGCCCATGTCCTCTTTTGTTTTTCCTCTTTCTCCATATTGTGAGGTAATGTTCATATTTCCCATTAATAACTCAGACTGACCTGTTGAGTCTAATCTAGGTCCTTAAACTGTTTTTTTTTCATGTTTTTGAGCAAAAAAGGAGTTAAATGTTTAAAATACAGCTTCTGCAGCTGTGACAATCATTAAAGTAAAATAAAGTTAAGCATGTTAGCCTTCATTTTAAACATCTTTCAGTGTAGCCAGTTGTTATGCTAAAATGCGCTAAACAGGAACCTGTACATTCACACAAATATATGTATGTCAGTATATAATAAATACATATTCAATTCAAAACTTAACAGGAAGATCTCAGGCGTTGGGGCACAGAAAGTTTACCGTTTTATCCGTGGTAACTGAAAGATCTCCTGCCACAGATAGAACAAGCCTTTATTTTGGTCCTTCTGCCCGACAGAGACGCTCTGGATGGTTCTGGAGTCCAGCTGCTTCAAGCCACGACCATGGAGGAACTGCCCAGGCAAGAGCATGCACCCTCACTAAATAAATATGGTCTAATATACAAAGACGGAGGATTCCCTAGAGGAAAACCACACACCTGTAGAGTGTTGATGCAGGAACGAATGTCATTATCTGTCTTCTCACACAAGGACATCAGAGCCCCGGCGTCTGCTTTTAGGCCCTGCCGTGTGGAGATCTAAGAAAAGACAGATGCAGCGTGAGAATATGTCAGCTTGATCTCTGACTTGTGTCCTTATTTGAGTGTTTCAGTAATGAAATACTGACCTCTGCTAATCTTTGAGTGAGGCGGGAAGGTTGGGTTTGTGGGAAAGACAGAAGAAAAGCCTGCTGTCTGAGAGGTCTGAGAGCAGGAACGTAACTGAGAAAGAAAGAAAAACGTAAACTTGAAGGAGATGAAGCTTAGCTGTCCACTGGGTACTTAGTCAAACACTTTGACAATGAATATTTCAAGTCAAGATTGTTATTGGTGGACAGAACAAAACCTAATTACTGTTCTAACACTGAAAAAAAGGTATTTTTAGTCTAATTACCAAAACAGTCACTTGTTCAAATAAGGAAAAACAAAAAGATAAACAAAACAAAACAAACAAACAAAAAAAAATCAAAAGAGTGCTTCTGTAAGAAATTCATGAAAACCAAATGAAAAAGAAACACATTTTCTGTTACAACAAAACCCTCTGAACATTAACTGTGATACAGGAACTGGATATTCATTTTAGCTTATAGCTTAGCTTTTTTAACTTAAATTAACATTTTTTCCAATCTAACTATAGGTAATAACAAACACAGACTAGGCAACATTAGTTTCCTATAAAGCAGTAACACCCAGCTTTAAGCCAGAGGTGGATCCTGCAGATGATTTTGCCTTGTTTCTTACAAAGTAGTGTTTATATCCATGTTACGAAAAAAGGTAGCTTGGACACTTAACTTAAACATATGAACTGGTGAGAGGAAGGATCAGCTCTGAAATGTAATGTATTGGTACAATATATAAGGAGTCTGTTCTTTATTTGGTTCTATATTTTAAAAAAGCCTTAACTGTAGAAAATGCAAAAAAGACTTATCAATATTATTAAAAGCTAGTGTGTCTCTGAGGGAAACTTAAAAAAAAAAAAATTAAAACAGAAGATCATATGTAAAAAAAAAAAAAAAAAACTAAGAATCTTTGTATTTTTTTTAAAAATAAAATTATTGTGATGGAGTGATTTAGCCTTACTTGCAAAATAATTTTTTGCAAGTAAGGCAATCATTTGGATCGTTCTGCCGCTTTGAGCCAAACTTCAGCTGTCAGGAAGCTGGACTTGTGTTTTGCTCTGCTGTGTGCATAAAGACAAATCCACAGTCAGCTAAGTGACAAATGGCTAGCCGGGTCCTTATGATCACACATCCACCACTGTGCTGAACAGCAGCGGACGGGTGTTAGTACGGCATGAAATGTTTCAAATCTAGAAGCATAATTTGTGTTCATCTTACAGGTCGTTACAGATGCAGATGATTGGGCGAAGCAATATGGACTCTTTCTTCTTTTTCTTCTTTGCGGTTTCTGCACCGGCGTCCCCACCATGTCCATCTTTCCTGTTCAGCACTGATAACAGTATGTTGATGGCGGCCTGCAGACATAGGAAACATTAAAAACTGCTCCGAGTCTCATGGTGTCTCATTGATGGTTGAGGCATCTTTCTGAAGATACCGCTGGTGCTCCATCGATCTCGTCGATTATCAGGCAGTTCGGCCTCTCGTTGGCGCCTAAAACTGATTTCATCTGAGTAGCCGTGTCGATGCGTTTCTGGAAGACCTCTGCACTGCGATCGTCACTGCACACAAAGAACACCCAGATGTGGGAAAAACGTCTCGGTTCGGTTCTCTTAATGTTAGCTTTGATCGCAGCAGGTCTGACCTGGCGTTGATTTCCACCACATTGTACCCAGCATGCTTTGCTATGACATGAGCCAAAGTGGTCTTCCCTAAGCCTGGAGGTCCTGACAACAACGCCACCTGGAGGGAAACATCTGGCGTCACAAGAGTTCACCTAAAGGAAACCATCTGATGGCTCAGCTGCACTACCTTATATTTAGGTCGTTTGTACTGGTCCAGTTCAGCCTCCAGTAGCTCCTCCGTCATCTCCACTTTGCTTTTGAAGCGGTTTGGATTCTGATTTCCCTGATTGGGTTTGAATGAGTTGTGACTGGGTGCCTGTCTGTCAGAGCGTGTGGGGCGGGACTTCCTCTCTCTTCCAAACACCACTGTGTCCCACAGCTTCAACCACTTCAGTAGACAGCGGTTAGTGAACTGACAGGAAAGACAAGAGCAGAACGTGAACCGATCCGAAACCAGATTATTCAGCGTTTATCACCAGACAAAGGATTAAAAGGGATCCCTGACGTCATCACTGAGGAGCTCCGTGTAGTGACGCGGTGAAAATCTGTCCACCCACAGCCGAGATGTCCGTCCCTCTGCGTCCTCAGGATCCTCGTTCTCCTCCTCCTCCTCTCCGTTTTCAGACTCGCCGAATGCATCGTTCACACTGCTGCACGTGCAAAAACATTTATGGACAGGATCAGTCACCTCTCTGTGCATTAATGAGAGATGGTGAGGAGCTCCATACCCAATCAGCTCAGTGAGACGCTGCGATTCCTCAATAACCTGCTGGTGGCGCTAAAGGATTAAAGAAACAAGAAAACAGATGTTTACCATCTTGTTTTTTCTGTATTCACAAGACAAACCTTAAAGTTGGAGCGTCTCCAGGTGCATTTGATTTAAATTTTATAATTACAGAAAAACAAATCCTGAAGTGTGTTAGAGAATAATCTATCTATAGAGAGAGAAAGGATTTTCCAAACTTAAAAAAAAAAAAAAATCAAAGTCCAGTCTTTGTTTGGAAACTCTTCCTTAATGAACAAAGTCACACATCACTTCCTAACCTCTAGATCTTCTGTTCAGATCCTCATCCATTATCCAGACAGATTTCAACACTCACCCTCTCTGCTTCCTGTTGTCTCAGGACTCTAATTGGCAAAGTGAGCAGTCCCAGTTCTCCTTCAGTGTTCGGTACTATTCTTGAGTCCACATTCTTGAGAGCCGGACAGAGAAAATAAAAAATAAGAACCACACAGATCAAGTCTGGACAAGCTGTGGACAGACTGAGTTTATATCAAAGTAGAGTTAATGATGTGTGGATTACCTTTATGCCCGTCTCTTCCTTCTGTCGGAGGTACACCCGATTCCCCAACGAATCAGTCACATTGATAAACTCGCCCTCCAAAGGCGGTCGCTTCAGCACACGTGTGGATGCCGGGGTCAGTGTGACGGGTTGCCCGGGGGTCTCCGGGATTTCTGCGAAGCCACTTATATCCAGCGCGGCAGCAGTAGATCTACGACACAAATCAATCCTTTTTAGACAAGCAGCAGTTTTCATCTTCTTGTGAATATTTAAGGAGAAACTGAGGTGTTTTTTTCTTTTCTAACTCTGCTACCTGAAGGTGTTTGACACCTCAAACTGCTCAGGAGATGATGGCGGTGTGATGTCGTCACGCTCTGGCAGGACTTTCTTCTCCTGAGCTTGGGATCCATTGAAAAGACGCTTAACCACGCCTGTATCATGCCGCTTTGCTTTTGGAGCTGAAAGGTTTTAAGCTTCAATGACATGCAATCAATAATAAAACAATTATAATACATATCTACAAGGCTGAACTCACTGCTGGGCTGAGTGTCCAGGAGGTGTTCTATGTCTGAAATGTCGTCTCCATAAGTCTGCTTTAGACGCTTCGCTGGCTGGGAGGTTTCGTCTAGAAGGAGAAATTAGCACCTGTCATGTCCACAACTCCTCGCTGAATGTTGCATTTAAATTTCCTCAACTTTATCAAACTCTGTCACCATGAACAAAACTTCTCAAACATAAGTGTTTTTTCTCTTTGTCTCTCACACAATGAGTCAAATCTTTAGGGTCTCCCTCTACAAGCTATTCATGATATACTGCCTCAATATTTTTGCCACAATCGTCTTTTGTCAGAAAGCCCAAACATCTGTTTTGAAAACCTTCCAGACAGAAAAACACAGCATGATGCTGCCACTGCCGTGTTTCACAGATTGGATTCATGTGCTTCTTGCTTTAAGGGATTTGTGGCCATGCATTTCAAAAGGAGACATTATTTCTCGCCAAAACATAAATATTTTGTGCCTATTTGGATTTGCAAAATATTATCTGGTTTTGTTAGACAGCATCTTAACATCTTTTGCTGCAGTCCTGGGGGTTGGATGCATTTTTCACACTGAACAACTTCATTCTAGGGCACAGAACCCATATTATTCCTGAATGGTATGAATTCTGTTTGACATTCCGAGGATATGTTTACCAAGTTAGATTTTTAGGAAGTCAAATTTCTTCAAGATGTGTTGCCTGTTTTTTTCCCCCCAAGATGTAACAAAGGGAGAGGGAAATGTGCATAAGTTGTCGTCCTAAAACATATCAGTAGATATGCCATCACATCTAAAAACTGGGTATATAGTTTATGCACTCACCCTCCATCTGAGCTAACACTTCCAGCTCGTCAGCAAACTGCTCCTCGAACCGATCCTCAATCTCAAAAATATCGTCATATTCCTCCATGTTTAGATCGTTAGAGACACCGCTACCAGAAAAACTGTGGTTTTTAAATCCAGCCGCTCAAAAACTAAAAGAAAAAGAATCGTTTTGATCAATGTTTTACACTCGGCCTCTGTGGTAGTTCGCGGTAATTTTTGTTGCGATGTTTACTTCCGGGTAAGTCGAGAAGCCTGGCATCTGATTGGCTATC
>NW_015150605.1:638515-669613 GCF_000732505.1 Cyprinodon variegatus
TATATATATATATATATACAACCAACATGAGGTAATGTTGAACAGTTTACTTGTTGTTTGGTATTTTGTTTTAATTTACCCATCCATTGCGAACACTGGCCTAATCTTTGTCCATGACAGTGCAACAACCAACCATGTATACACGTTCATAAATGAGTTACAGTTTATAGAGACCAATTAACCTAACAGTCCATTTGAGTGTTTTTAAAGATGTTTTATAAAAAAATTATTTTATCTTATTATGTGGGAAATTTTCTTTTACTCTAGAAAGTATATCAGTTCCATGTGGATCCTATGCATGTTTTTATATTTCATTTATGAAGCAAGGAAAAGTATGTATAGTTTAGGATAAATGAAGCAGCTGGAATAAAGCAAAAGGTTTATATTCAGCATTAGGAAAATCAACATGCTATTTTTACATTATTGTGTTTATAGCTTTAAGCTTACATCATCACTTAATTAGAATCTTGTTTTCACTTTGAAAACATGTCTTTTTTTATACCTCTACCACAAAATAGAAATAAAAAAGCAGCAGTCCTTTCCATTAAACTGTAAGTCTTGTAAAATATTTATTTGGTCAAACTCTGATTTAATAAAATGTCTTGACTTGACTCCAGTGCACAGCTTTGATATCATGTGGTGTGTTTGTCTGAGTGCGTGGGGGAGAAAGAGAGATTGATGATGATGATGATGTGTGACGTCAGCATGTCACCATCGCTGCCATCTGCTTCTTATAGTAAGCAAACAATGGCCAGCAGTTTGTGTTAATTTCACATCGGGGAAGCATGAAAGCAAACTTACTCAACACTCTTATCTCGGACTTCTTGTCCTCTCATGTTTGTGTACCATTTAAACAAAACGGATGCAGTTAGAGTTTTAAATAACTGCAATTTAAAATCAGAGGCTGGTGGACCAATAGTTTAGATTCTGTCACATCTACTTCTAAAAAGATACATTTGAAAAAAGGATTTTATATAATGCAACCTAGATTATGCAGGTCTGGAAGGCTACTTGCACACAGAAATCTGAATGCCCCCCTTCGTTTGATGTCGTTTGTGAGGCTGCTCAGGCCACATCCTGTCTTCTCCACCTTGGTCTTTCTGAATTTGGCCCTGGTCTGGTTCCTGACCTGCTTGTTCGGGGTCCTCATGGGGTCTCCTCTGCTTGGTGCTTGTTGCTCTTCTTGTTTGCATTCCTTGGCCTCTTTAGTTTGGGGGCTGCTGCTCCTTTGCTGAAGACTAACCTCTATGAGGGGCAACGGGTGCTGTGTGTTGCAGGCCTTCGTTTCCTACTACGGTATACATAAATATATGGTAAAAAGAAAATAAAACAACAGAATATTAAAATGCTGTAGCATCCTTTGGTTTTCTATTGGAAAATAATTGAATAACTTTTGAAGGAAAGCATTAATAACATTTAAACATAGTCCGTTTTACAAATTATCATCCATCGTATTAGTACTAGAATAGTGGGGGGGGGGTGTGGCCCAGTGGTTAGAGCAGTGCGCTTGTGCTATGAGAAGGTTGCAATTAGCCGGTTCGATTACTACAGCCTGGACTATGGGTTCCTGAGCAAAACACTTAACCCCACACTGCTCCCCAGGCGTCACTCAATGGCCGACCACTGCTCCCCAAGGATGGGTTAAATGCAGAGGTAAATTTCTCCAATTTGAGATCAATAAAGTTAAATTATTATTATTATTATTCCACAGCAGGTTAGAAAATCTTAGACATCCAATGTCATCAGCTATTAACCAAATCACTCGCTTAAAGATTAAAGATAAGTTTGGACTGCAGTTCTTACTCACCCTCCTAATTTTGCCAGAAACCCTTTAAACTCAATATAACATAGTGAGGGGGGGGGCTTACAAAACTTCCAAAAATATTTCTTGCATACATACTTGTGTCCAAACTAATTTAAGTGAAAACACAATCAGCTCAAAGTCTCTTGTCACACACCTTCACTGACCACTATTAGTACCTCAGCAGAAGATGTTTGTGTGTTTAGACACTAATGATACTAAACTTGTCACCAGCAATGATTGACCATCTGTGTGTGTGTGTGTCAGCATGGACTCTGGTCGGCATGAGCATCTGCTCTACTCCAGTGCCCTGCCATACAGTACACTCCATTATTCCTTGGCAAAATGTGTGTGTGTGTTGGTGCTGCAGGTGCATTAGGGTAATGTGTTTAATCATCAATTCAGCTAAGGAACTGCCCTCTCCAGCCGTACATCTAACAGCCTGTGGAAGGGTTTGCATTAACACAGAGTTCAGTTTGTGGCTCAGCCAAGAGGGGGGGATTTACTGGACGACTTTAAAGGTTAAAGGTTTAAAGGGTGCCTGTAACTTTGGGAATCTGAGACTTTATTTCTACATTAATGACATTTGAACAAAAATAGCATCAAAGAAAAGTTTTTGGGGTTTTTTTTTGTACCTGCTGAGACGACTTGAGGATGCCGAATTCAACCATCAACTTCTACACCCGGTCGCAGTCCTTTAGCTTCTCTGATATTATTGTCATTGCAACTTATTTTCTCCTGAACCTAGCTGTGGGTATATGGGTAAGAGTCAAAGCTAACGACACATGTATGCTTTCTTAGATTCACAGCCTGTGCTCAAACAGCTCTGTTTTCTGTCAGTCATCATGCAGGGTGAGCAGGAACACTCTGAGTGGATATTTCTTGGCTGGAAGGGACATGGCCTGGTGGCCGGTAAGAGTCCTTCTCTAGGATTACTTTTGATTATTTCAACAAAAACTATTCTTCATTTTCAGTTAAATAAGAAAAACTCATGCATTTTTATACAACCTTGGCATTACATATGGATATTCCCATCGATAATTCTTGTTTTATCATCTTGATTAGAAAAAGTGCTAGGATTTTATTTTGTTTTACAATACAAGAGGTAGAAAGATTGAGTTACTATGAAACTGTTAAATGTTTAAAAAAAAATCATGGCATAAAATTGGGGAATCATGTAGAAGTATGGATATTAAATCCTGCAGTTTTTATAGGTTTGGATGAAATGAAATGAAATTAAGACTTTCCAAAGCAAAAGAAAAAAAATCTCAATACTCATGGAAACTCGGAAATTGATATCCCAAAGAGAAAACAAATAAATCTATTATTGTTCCTACTTAAAAATGATTAAACACGTCTGTCTACAATTAACCTAAAATGTGCGTGTGTTATTGTTTATATGACTTTTAGTTTTGTTCTAATATTTCAATCCACCATCAACCCATAAGGACAAACTCATCTTCCAGCATTTTACAACTGGACCAGTTTCTGTACCGTAGGAAACCAAACTGCTCTTAGATTAATTCAAATCAATGAGTTAATTTAATATTTTCCACTCATAGGGCAAATGCAGACAGAAATACAGTACTGTGATAAAGAATTTGTCCCTTTGGAGATTTCTTCAGTTTTTGCTCATTTAACCTTTTCAGACCATTCAATGTGAAGTTACAGACTGTACATTTAAGAAACCCTAAAAGGTCACTACTCCCTGAACAAATTAAATGGTTGTGGCAGTATTGGTGGCAATGAGTCTTTTAGCTTCTGGAGAGGAATTCTGTCCCAATCTTTTATCCAGCAAATGTGTTTTAAACATGATGGCTCTTACTTTGACTAGGCCACTCCAGAACCATTACTTTTTTTTAACTACTCTGAGGGGGACTTGATGATGAGGTTTAAATTATTGATGCTCTGTCTAACCTGATTGTAAGGTCTCAAATTAATTACCTTATTTGGCTTAAAAGCAGAATTCAAGGTTCCAGCAGTTGTTATGAGTCATTTAGGCCCTGAAGCAGCGAAGCATTCTAAACCACCAACATTTTAACTTTTGTTCCACCCTAGAAATAATTTTTTCCCAGTCTCTCTTTCTTATTGTGAAATCATAAACACTATTCAAAAGCACGTTAACATAGAATTTTTTCCGGAAGTATCTCCAAATGTGAAGTTAAAGAAGCTAATTTACGCCATGGTTTTATAATGTGCTGTAAGTTGTAAAGCTTTTCTGTCAAGTGTTTTTATTTTTCTCACAGCTTTTTAAGATAAAGCTAGAGCCAGACCCTGTTTGGATTATTACTGGACTTGCGGAAAAGTCTAAAAAAACTCAAAAGCTCACAAGCCTGTCTCATGTCATATGGTCTGGTGTCTGCTAAGAGACTGATTCTCCTATTATGGAAAGAGAACAAAGTCCCCTAATTAAAGTCCTGGATATCAGTCATGATATATACTTCCTTTTATACCTTAAAACCATGGATCAGCAAGCCAATCTGACTGACAGATAGCATTGCAGGGTATGTGGGAAGGGGTAGGAGGAAGTTTTTATTATTATTTTTTATTATTGTTTTTCTTATTTGTTGCTTTTGTCTTTGAGGTTTCGTTAGTCATGTTATTTGTTTGTGCCACATGGTCTTTGCCTGTCTACTGTGAGATATCTCTATTTGTATTTTGCCTCTTGTTTCTTATTTTTGTAAAATTAAGCATGTACTGTAGTAGCTAAGCAATGATGATTAACCTGTAAAAGTATCTGCTTCAAAATAAAAAAAGATATCATACCAAAGGTAAGTGCTTTAAATGTTGTTCTGTATATTTTTTGTGGATGATGGCTCTCATTGTGGTTCTCTGGAGTAACATTTCTTTATTACCACTTTCAAACTTTATTGGGGCAATGTATGTCTTTTTTTTTTTTTTAAAGCACATATCACCTCAGTATTGTAGTAATCAGTACAATGAATCCTATAAAGCAGTTACTTATCCTGGACAAGCATGAAGAGTTGGTGAAAGGAAAAAAAAATCATGTTAACCTCCTGCATAACAGGGTCGATACCATCAGCTATCTGCTTTGGCCAGCATCTGGTTCTGATTCTGTTGTAGAAAATCCATGCACATGTTTAATAAGGTACAACAGAAAAAAACTGCAAAGCTGATACTTTCCAATTAAAATATCTGTGAAGATTCTCAGTCATCCTGGTGATGCACCTGCTCTCCCATTGAGGCACACGGCAACCCAAATTACTGTACGCCACATCTTACTGGAAAATATGCTGAGGGACAAGATGTATTCATATTTTTATTTCTTGATAAAAAAAAATGAATCAGACAAGATTGAATTAGTTCAGTCTAGGCAAGCGGACGTGAAGTTTTCAAGAAAATGTTTAGTCTCTCATCGCCTTTTTCTCTTTTAACTAACGACCCATCAGAACCCCCTAATGACCATTAACACCCCCCATATGACCTCCTTGGCCTTGTTAGACCTGCAGCATATTAATATCAGTGCTCCCCTCCACTAGTTAGAACTGAAGAAGGCTCTTGGTTGAGAGGCCAGTTGCCTTAACTAACTTTTTAAAGCTTGTCCAATTGGAATGTTTGTTTTTTAATCAAGAACTAAAAACATGAATACATATTGTCCCTCAGCATATTTTCCAGTTAGAAATCGTGAGAGGAAGTGCATCACACAGAGGCCACATTGTTCAAAGGCCACTACCAACTTTCTGACAGAATATTGCAGAATTTGGTTAAGAAGGAACATCAACCTTTCCACCAACAAAAACTCGTCTTAATCAGGTCAACAATCCCCTTCTGTTAAACCGCATTCTGCACATCTTATAAACAGCTTTAAAGTGTGAGCAACAAACTAGGTAGACTGCTGCATACTTTTCAGTGACATCAAATGATAGAGACAAAGGAAGCTTTTAACAGCTTTTACCTCTAGGTGCCAAAGATGTTTGGACATAAATTATTTCTTTAGTTGCACGACAAAATACAACAATTCACAAAAGAACCAGGAAGTGAGTGGAATGTGCAAATAAGAAAAGCCTCATAGGGCTCATAATAAATCTCACCACAGCTTAAACTTATACTTGAAGTGACACATTAAAAGTGAAATATAAATAAATAAATAATGATGATTACTGTATTAATAACAGGAGACACAAAAGTAACAAGAGAGATTCAGCAAAAATAATAAAACACAAAATAGATACAATTTTGATGTTATATTTAATTCAATTGTTTGAGCTCTCTATAGAGGATAGAGATTTGAAAAAGTTTAATATTATAATAAGGAATAGGGAGTTGACGTGTGTCTTGTTGTAGGATTGTGTAAAGAACAAAAACTCGACACTTGGTTGATAATTTTATATACCAATATACCAATATTTAACTTGCATAATAGTGTATTTGTGTGTCTTTTAGGATTTTACAAAATCAGTTTTTGTTTTAGATTTTTTTCTACATATGTTTTATTTACTGATCACCTTTCTTTGCACATATGGACTCAGGCAAAATTTTGTATACAAATTTATCTTTTTTCTAATGTTGCTAATTTCAAAATGAAGACAAGCAAAGGAGGCTGAATATTTGTGTTGTGTGCAGATTGGCTCGTCTCTTTTTGCCAGCTCAGAGGGCTCGGGTCTGTTCATCGGCCTGGCGGGGACTGGGGCCGCTGGTGGCATTGCTGTCGCCGGGTTTGAATGGAACGTGAGTAAGAATCCCAGCATCCTAATTATTGATCTGTTCATTGTAACAACACACTTCACACTCTGGAATGAAACACATCCAGCCTGCAGATCTACATGCATTTTGAGATTTAAGCAAAAAAGAAAAAAAGAAAAACATGGGGTAAGAAAACTGATCTCTTTGTGTCTGTTAACAAAAGCTGTGAATTTGCAGCTTATGAATCCTTTGTCTTAGTTAATGAAATCACCTGCAGGTTTGGTATGACATGCAACATGCAGCAGGTGGCAGCACCGCAGCCATTGGACCCAGCCCAGCCTAGCAGACATGAGATCTTTATCTTATGCATAAGCGTTTCTAACTGTCTGACCTCTGTCTGATTTTTCATTTTGACTGCTTTGGAGAATCTGAATGTCTTTTCTTTTCTTATCTGTTGTCCAAACAATCTCAGGCAACCTATGCGCTGCTGGCGCTCGCTTGGATCTTTGTGCCTGTCTACATCTCCTCAGGGGTCAGTTTACACACACATACATTCTCATAAAGGTATATATGGGTGTGTGCCTTCTTGTCAAGGCTGGTTCTGCAGGTAGATTTAGGTGCCAAAAGACTTTTCTCAAACAAGGACTCCCCGCCTCATAAATTCTTTAACAGGGTGTTACACTCACAGCTACAATTAAAAAAAAAAAGGCCAAAGGTTACCCTACACCCCCTTGTTGAACGATCACTTAATGAGATGTGAACTCATTATGTTTATTCAAAGGCAGTAATCAAAAGCACATCATACTGTTATCTGGAAAATGCAAAAGCATTTTAATGTTTTTTTTAAATTTTCATATATTAATACATTTTATTGGTTTTGTGTGGACCAAGCCTACAATGTAGGCACAACCACACAATGAAGTTCCACAGTGTTGTGCTAAATTGCGTTGATTTGGATATAGACTTTGACTAGACAATCTTAAGCCTTGAATGAGCTTTGATTCAGCCCATTGTAGCTCTGGGTGTCATAAAACTGGACAGATGGACCCAGTATTCAGGTGAGACAGACAGTGGGAAGTTTCAAAACGTATAATGACAAAAATAAACAGAAAGAGAACAGACATGGAATGTGGACTGCTGTGGATCAGCGGACCTGCAGCGGCTGCGGGGGAATCTCCCATCACTGGCGCTCTGGTTGTGGGAGAAACACAGGTAAGTGAGGAACATACCTGGTTTAACAGATCAGTCCATCCTCTCGGGTGAGGCAGGATCAGCTGATGGACTGCCAACGAGATGAGGCGCTGAGCTGTACAGAGATGCAGCAACCCCAGTGAGCAGACAGGAGACAGATCCAGGTCAGGGAAACAGTTCAGCACAGGAGCTTTCTGAGATCCAGGACTCTGTAGCCCGGTCAGGGGTTATGATCAGAACAGGAAAAGACAAATCCAGGGTTCCAGGAATCCATAGAGCACCCAGGCAGGTTCAGAGTCCAGCAGCAAACTCAGACAGACATGCTCAGATGGAGACAGACAGGCCCAGCGGTTGAGAGGAACAGAGACAAGACATGTTACCAGGAGAACTGCAAAACTTTAAACTGTACTCCACCTAGGAGCCAAGATTATGGGAATTAAATCTCTTCCTGCACCATGAACCAAAACAGAGAGGGCTCTGCACAGAAGAGCCGGGGCATGATCAGTAGACAGGAGAAAAACAGTAAACCATCTCAATCCACCGACCTCCAGGGACGGGAACATGATCCATGGAAACAACTCCAAATAACGGCAAAAAAAAAAAAAACATGGAACAAACACGAAATAATGATCTGGCCCCAATAGCTGGGCTGAGCCGTATATAAATCAGCAGGAGCTGGTGGATAAGATCATGGATAATTAGAGAGCAGGGAGGGTACGGCAGCTGAATGAAGTGAGTAATTAGATCAGCTACCAGGGCTGCGAGCTTGTCACTGGGTCCATGTTTAGGGACATTGTCCTGCTAGAAGATGAATTTCTGGCCCTGTCTCAATTTCTTTTGTTGCCTCCAACAGGTTTTCTTTCACGTCTGCAGAACATTTAACACTGTCCATCTTTTCATCAACTCTCAGGGGCATTTTGTATTAACTTTGAACATATATCAGTTGATTTTTTTTCTTCTTTTTTTTGCAACATCGAACAGTAAATCTGGATTGGGAGGATCAACTCCCAATCAACTCCAATCAAATGATTGTGAACTTTGGTTTAATTTGCTTTGATCTAAACTATTTAACTGTAACTAAGGCATTTGTCCTACAGAAAGACTGTCAAGGATTGGCCTGTATTTAGGTACATTAAGCTACTTGGGCAAACCTTCCTGTCCATGCTGGAATTGAAACATAACCCCTGTTTTCACATGGGGATAATACCATAAATTTAGGGTTATCTACACTTTTAGTTTTCCACCATTAAAAGGTTCAGCTTCATCTGACATGAGCGGCTTCCTCTGAAAGATTGAGTTGTCCTCTTCATGGGTTGTCACAAACTGCAAAGAGGACGACTCTGTGGTTACACAACTAACAGTTTTCCTGTCAACAGCCCCTCCAGAGTCAGCACGGGCCTCTTGGCTGTTCCCCTGCTATTTAATGCCCTACTTGATAAACCTGTCTGTTCAGGTGGACGACCATGTCTTGTTAGGTTTTTACTTCAAGATGAAGGACAGAATTTTACTCTTTAAGATGTAAAATTGTCAATATCTTTGTATACCCTAAACATTGTTCAAAACAGCTTTATCCCTGTGTGGAAATTGTCTTCCTAAACATCACTGTTTTATATTGTAAATGTCATTCCGTAAAAGTTTTTTGAATTGAAAAAGCTTCCTGGAAGAGAACGTCTTCAAACTTTGGATACCAAGTCCAGTGGATTGTTTTTTTAAACTTTTACGGAATGACTATGACGTGGATGACTGAGAATCTTCATCAGCATATTGTAAATGTCATGGCAGATATCTCAGAAATTGTAAAATGTCATGCTTAGAAGTTAAATAGAGGGTATAATTTCACATTGTTAAAAATTATACTTATTGCTGTTGCATGGTTGTAATTGCTTTGTTTAAAAAAATCAATGAAATGTAAGTTCTAAAAAAAATGTAAACAGGTTTGATGTAATGGAAATGTAAAAATGCCCTTTTTATATATATATATATATTATATATATTTTTTAGATTGTCACAATGCCGGAGTATCTGGGGCGCCGTTTTGGAGGAGAGAGGATCCGAACTTACCTGGCTGTACTCTCACTCCTGCTGTCGATCTTCACTAAAATATCGGTACAACACAGAGACAAGCTGTATGCCAAAAAAAAAAAAAAAAAGCAATTCAAGTTTTTCTGCCTGTTTCAAACATGCCTTTTGTTTGTTCTGCCAGACTGACTTGTATTCTGGAGCCCTGTTTGTCCAGGTCTGCCTGGGCTGGAACCTCTACCTGTCCACTGTCCTCATGCTGGTGGTCACTGCGCTCTACACCATTGCAGGTAGACACAGGCACACAAAAAATAAAACTGCATCTATTGCAATTTGATAAATGCTTTTTATGCTTTAGAGCCACAATATCATCAGCATCAGTTAGCTGTTCTTCCTCAAATTATTTAATTAGCAAATTCATATCCATTTGTCATCAACAGAGCTGTTATATTTCAGAACTTTTGTCAGTAATGGTTTTAAACTAAGTGAGTTTAAAAACAATCTGATAAAAAACATGTGAGTGATGGTTAAAATGTTCCTTGTTTTCCTTTCACCAGGTGGACTGGCTGCTGTCATCTACACAGACACTTTACAGACGTTTATTATGATCATCGGTGCAATCATCCTGACAATTACTGGTACGTTTAAATTCTAAGACAAACAACAACTTAGATATACAAAGCACCTATCTTCTTTGTCCAAAATGTAAACATTCTGGTCCTCAAAACAATGTCCTTTGTCCATAAGGTGTAGATGTACCACAGAGTCTTGTCCTGAGGAGGACGCTCTTCTGTGTTGGGCCATGCGTCTGTGGAGAGGGTTGTTTGGTTTCTTTTTCACTTAGATTTTGCTTTCAAGTAGATTGATGTTACAGGGATGTTTTGAAGTGGACTCATTGGATATTTATTGAGGTTATAAGGATCTTTTAAGGTTTTTCTTTAGACAAACTGCTTTTTTATTCATTTTCACTCCAGTGACTGAACATGAATGAACATGCATCACTGAGGTCCATGAGACACTGCTGCTGCCTGAGGTGTTTATAGAGTCCAACAGACAATCTGCTGCTAGTGGATTTTTTTCAAGGTTTTGTGACTCGAGTGCTTATTTGAAGTATTTAAACAGGAAATGGAAAGATGGAGGGCAGAAAAACAACAAAGGTCAGATATCTAGAATTGAACCAGGGACAGCAATATCAAGAACTATGAATAGGGTAGCTGCTGGGAATTAAAAAAAGTTAAAGAACAATCCATTGCACTTTGTTTCCAAGTTTGAATTTGTTTCGCTTCCCATCCAGAAAACTTTTTCAATTCAAAATGTCAGAAATAGCGGGGAGTTTGATGCTTTATAAACGTAGAGTGGACTAAGAACAAAGGATTGTTTTGGCTTGGAAAACATGCAAATTGAACCGGATGAACCGGTCTTAGGAATGGGCAGTCGTTTGGGTTCTTTGTTAGCCTGCAATATCTGATACCTGTCTATCTCTCTGAAAGAGGGGTTGTTAAAGGGAATTTTTGGACTGGCTGCACAGGCGAGGTGTTCTGTTCCCCTGTAAGGGGGTGGGGGTTGCGATCATAGCAGGAAGGAGTCAACCCAGTCGCTGAATTGTAGCTTTTTGAAAGCTAAGATCTGAGTCCACCACCTCCTTTCTTAACATAGATGGCCTACTTCAAACTCCTCTCAAACCACCTATCTTCTTTGTCCAAAATGTGAACATTCTGGTCCTCAAAAGAATTTCCTTTGTCCATAAGGTGTAGATGTACCGCAGAATATTCTCCCGAGGATGTCGCTCTTCTGTGTTGGACCATGCATCTGTGGAGAGGTTGTTTGGTGTCTCTAATATAAAGATCAGAGCATTCCTCACATCTTCTACATCTACAACACTTGCCCCACTTGCCAGGGGCTTTCTATAGTGAAACCAGCAAGATCCCATAGAGCGTTCTCTACTGCCTGTGACTTATAGTGCATCAATGAGAACCTATTAAGATGTCATTAGTGACACTGGATTCCTCTGCAGCACCACTGATGTCTCTACAAGATCTTCTAGCAACAAACAATGCAAATTATGTAGGAAATTTAAAAGGTTACTTAAAGTTGTGGGGTACTCCAGCAGATCATAGTCAGGGGCCCTTTACTAGGGGCCATCCAGTCTCTATACAAGCGGAGCAGTAGATCGAACTGCATTGAATCAGACCTGTTCCTGGTTCCCGTTGGACTCCTGCAGGGCTGCGCTCTATCACCTGTACAGGAGTTATTAGACGCAGCTAAGGGCTAGAGGAGTTTTTAGGTTCCCTGTGTCTCCTTTTTTGCGGGTGGTTCTGCTGGCTCACTACAACATGGACTGGAGCGGTATACAGTCAAGTGGAAAGCAGCAGGGATGAAGATCAGCTCCTCCAAGTCTAAGGCCATAGTTCTCAAGTAGAAAAAGGTGACATGCCCTCTTCAAGTAGCTTGGTGTGCTGTTCAAGAGTGAGGTGAGATTTGACTGGGACCTGTGCAGCTGCTGCTGAAATACAGAGGCTGCACTAGAACTGTTGTGGTGAAGAGAGAACTGAGTCCGACCCAAAAGGCGAAGCTCTCAATTTAACAGTAGGTTTGAATTCTTTCCCCACCTATGGTCACGAAACCTGGATCATGACAGCAAGAAGAAGACCCTGGATACAAGTTTTTGAGATGAGCTTTCTCCGCAGGGTGGCTGGGCAATCCCTTAGAGCGAAGGTCTTAAACAGGTCCGCGACCTCTAGGGGGTCCACGGAGGTACTGCCTGGGGGTCAGAAATACTTTAATAAACGCAGGGTGAAATTACTTTTCCTTTACATTGCTGAGTTGGTTCAGACATCTCTTTCAATTAAACCCTTTTTCTGGGCTCGTCCCACTGAGGAGAAGGCCAGGGGACCCTTTCTCTGTCTCTCTGCTGGTTATAGAAGGGCTTTCTCCAGAGGAGCTGGAGGAGATGTGTGGGCAGGGAAGGTCCTGGCGTCTGCCAGCTATACTTCAGGAAATCGCAAATATGGATAACCGCACTGTTTGATCGACAGAAACTGGAATAAAGGACCAACAATAGGATTGCTAAATGATTATTAACTAAAAACTTGCCATACAGCAGATGAACAACTCAAGGTAGAGGACCGCTTTAGGTTTACTAGATTCATAACATGGTCAGATACAAGGACTGAACTGAAACAGGGTAGAAAAATAGATTGCTTTATATCAGCTTTATCCATTGCATAGAATATAATACATTTGTCAAACTCAAGGCCTGTGGCTCAATTTAGGCCTGTCACTATAGTTTATCTGGCCTTAAGAGCCAGATAAATAGCAGATCACTTTATGAAGGAGAGGGATTTGTTCTTTAGTGTAAAAATGGGCTGAACCTGCAAAATAAAACAGATAATAAAACATAATGCCTGAGCTGTGAGCTCTTTAAAATGAATAGTAAAATCAAAACCTTCATTTACACAGCCCAACCAGTCCTTTTTAGAGTATGATGATGCTGTAATGGTCCGAGATTAAAAAAAAGATTGACACCCCTGTAAGTTTAAGTCTTAAATAAAAAAAACAACAACCTGTGTCTGTGTGTGTGCAGCTTTCAACAAGATCGGTGGCTACAGCAACCTGGAGCAGGTTTACAGCATAGCGATACCCAGTAAAATTATCCCTAACAGTACCTGCCACCTGCCACGTGCTGATGCCATGCACCTGTTCAGAGACGCCGTCACCGGAGACCTGCCCTGGCCTGGCATGACTCTGGGGCTCACCATAATTGCCACCTGGTATTGGTGCACAGATCAGGTATGTTGCAAATACCCAGCCTGGATATGAGCTCTTTATTTAACAAATAATTTGTGCATATCAATCATACAAAGAAAACTAAAGTATAGACTTTTTCCCCCCAGAATTCTCCAATGTTTAAAGTGCTACTAAATAAGCACATCTTATTTTTTCAGATCCAAAAGGCATTTTTTGGGAATATATTTTATGCTAAATTGAGATTTTACTCAATTTCTACTTCTAATCTTGCAACAGCAAATGAGATAAAGTTCAGGCTTAACTATTTTAAAGAAATCTGAGCTTTTTGTGAAGGCATTCTTTTCCTCAGGGGGCTTTGGTGGAGCCGCAGAGGTCATCAAGTTGAAAAGCTTAAAAAAAGGCAGTTATTCTTCATCATGCAAAAAAAAAAAAGGTTTTAGTGCACTATCCGCTTTAAGGTAGGAATGTTAAGTGGAGGGCTGCATGGTGGCTCAGTAGGTAGCACTGTTGCCTTGCAGCAAGAAGGTTAATTAGTAATGGGTTCATTAGAGATGCCAATTAGCCTCGTTCAATTCTGGGAATTGAGATCTCCAATCAGCCTGTTTAATAGGCATCTAAGTTGTCCTTAGATGTGAGTGTGTGCGTAAATGTGTGTATGTCTTTGTGTGCCTCTGTGTTGCCCTGAGACAGACTGGTGAGCTGTCCAGGGTGTACTCCACCTCTCGCCCATTGACTTCCGGAGATAGGCACGGCCCCATTGCCCCAAAGCAGGAGAAGGTTGATGGATAGATGTTTAGTGGCTGTTATCTGAAAAATGCAAGTATCTCCTAATTATCCTTTCAAAACGTGAAGACATGGACCTGCAGATCTGCTATCCAATATGTCCAAGAGACAACCCTAAGAACAAACTAATCACCAGCTTTTCTGGGCCCAAAGTACCAAAACCAATTAAACTCTTTTCAAATTATGCCATTTAGAAGTACAGCCTTATATATATCACATTGGGCTTTTCTATCATACATGAACACAAAGAAAAGCATCAGGTTCGTATTTGGTTTTCAAATGTTTCATAAATGAAAGTCTATGTATGAGCATTTTAAATCACTTTATTCTAATACCTCAAAATAAAACCCATAAATACAGCTGCTCTGTGAAGGCATCAGAGGCTTGTCAGGGAATCTGAGAGAGCAAATAGCAGCAGTGGTTAAGTTTAGATTATAAAACAATATTTGAGGCCCTAAAAACATCACTGATATGCAGTCGGTCCAATGATTGCAAATGAAAATGATGTGTTGCAGATATCTAGGTATGGCTTCGAAGGAGCGTTTTAACCAGAGATTATTAGGGGCAATAGGGCCATTACTTGAGGGAAAAAAACAAAAGTATAATAACCTGTTAAGATAAGCCAAGTGATTAAAGGTTATATTTACAGTTTGCTTAAGTCATATAGAGAAAAGAGTGAATGTAGAAGCAGGTACTTCAGTTGGATGAGATTGCAAACGAAACTTTCTGGCTACAAAATGTTGTGCAGCAGAGAGCTAACCTCACATATCACCCTGAAAGCACCATGCTATCCGTCTAAGCATGTTAATGGCAGCATCATGCTGTTGGAATATTTTTGTAGCTCTATGTACATAGGTAAGACAAGTGTAAACTTCAGATTTTCTTTTCCAGGGCAGTTTAAAAAATGTTTTTTTTTTTTGCATGTATTGTTTTCCTTCCAGTTAAATTCGCCTGTATCGCTGTAAATACAACTTAAGTTCATGGATGTAACACATCCGATATATGTGGGTCATTTCTAACTAGAGATCCTTACCCAACCATTAAACTGGATTATCCCCACATTAGTATGCCCTCATTGTCAGTTTGATGAAGCTTCCCAAAACATTTTATTTCATTTCAGCAGGTTTCCAACTGGAGGAGTCAAAAACAGAGTTATCTTTGCAACAGTCTGTCTTTTAATTCAAAACATTCATTTTCGGTCCCATGACAGTACACTGGATATGTCTACATTTGCACAGGTTATAAACAACCTTTGTCAAATATGTAAAAGTAATCATGTCATCTTGTGCATAGGTGGAACTAATCACAGCGCTATCAGTGCTGATGCCTGATCTGTTTCTATAAGTAGACACAATCTTACATAACTCAGACACTTCATCTGTGTTTGTTGGACGTGAACAAACATTACCGTTTAAGGAAAAAGAAAAGCATCTGAGGTAATTCTAGGCTCAACATGCTGTATGAGTGCCTGGCTTAGCAGACAAGTATATCAGAACATACTGAACAAAGTACCACATGAAGGAAATAGTCCATCTTTTTCTTTAACCAAACAAAGGATCCATGGCACATGTGCACGTCTGTAAACACAAATAACTGCTATATTACTGTCAGAGCTCCTTTCCCACAGACGAAACGTCTGCTTATCACAGCAGTTCTCCTAGTTATGTTGAACTGCAGGCTTTAAATCGAAAACAGTCCAAACTGAATTGCTTCCAGTTTCTAACCAGGACCTCATGTACCTGTTCTTACCAATGGTTCTACCTAGCAGCATTATTACTATGAGATGCTTTTTTCTGAGAGGTTCCTGCTCGTCCTTTCAAACTTTTAAAGCTGTTGAGTTTTGACAGAGACACTCCGAGCAATCCCTTTGGGTCAGCTGTTGGCTGGGGTGATATCTTCCTGTAGCCAGGACTGTGTCTCCGTGGTGATCGCCCAGAGCGGGCTTCCACGCGCTGCTGTGTGGGGTCGGGCGGCACCAGTTGCCCCTGCCAGTAACGGTGTCCTCCGATCACGAGAGCAGCAGTTCTTGAAGGGCGGTGATAACTTCCCGGTTTTGCAATTATAACTTTGGGACCCTTCCATCTTGCATCTCGAGCTGGAGACCTTGAGTCCGCCCAAAGCTGTAAGGAGAGAAGCAACAGAGAGATGAGTAATGGAGTACCACAAGGGGCGATTCTTGGTCCCTCATAATTCAGTTTCCATTATTTCAACCTTTCATAAGCGGTTTGTCAGTTTTGGTTTCTTACCAGAGTTCTTACCAGAGTTATTTTATATTAAAATAGATAGATAGATAGATAGATAGATAGATAGATGTACTTTATTTATCCCAAGCTGGGAAATTGCAGCTTGGGATAGGTTATTGAGCAAAAGAATGCCATATTTTCTGGACTATAGAGCACACCTCACTATAAGCCACGTCCAATTTATTTATTTTTTTTACTGGAAATGTACATACATAAGCCACAGCGGGCTATAATATATGCACCGCTGATATCTACTGAAATTTCTCCCACCAAACCTGTAGGGGGAGCTCTACATATCGTCCCTGTAGTAGGGACAAAGAAAAACGCTAGCTCGCGTTAGCTTGTTGACTCACAACGGTAAGAGCTTCTACTGAAAGATGGGGCTTTATCAGCTCTGCAGGATTTGAGCTCAGTCTCTTCATTGGTTCATCAGCTTTAAAAGAAAAGTCCGGTCAGCAAGTAATAACCAATGGATCATTATCTATACCTAAAACTAATATGTTTGCTGTGATTTAATTAATTTACCATTAATCAGTAAAAAAATAGAAAATAATAATTTTCGTTGCAATCACTGAGTCCTGGACCGGCCATTTTTGCCCAAATATTGTGACACCTCACTACTGAAATCTTCTGGCAGTTAGGTCGAGGTGCGGAAACCCTAGCGTCATTCTCCCCGCTTTACAAGCAAAGTCAATGAAAATTACTAGACACATCTGCAATCAGCTACAATTATTTAAGGTTTCAAAAGGACTTCATCACTGAAATACATGAGAGCTATAGTTAAACAGACAATGCCCACTTGCATGGCAGTTGGATGTTGCAATACATAGGTAAAAGTGAAAAAATATTATTTATTTCCCCTTTCCGATTCATGATCCTCCACTGGTTCATCGTTGGATTGCCAACTTGAAGAGGGAGGATTTGCCATCAAACTTCTGGCCAGAGAAAAAACACGTCATTCATCCGTTACTCTCTGCTCCACATAGTGCACTGGTCATGGCCAATATGGATAATAGGGCGTTGTGACAAACACCAGATACAGCACCGGGACTTCCTCAACAGCCGATACCGCACCGTGACGTCACACACCGGTAGGCGGCAGTAGTGCTCTTTGACAAACATGGATGTCTCCGGTAAAGCACAGTCAAATGAAAATTATTCTTAATTAAAAACGCTTATCATTTATTGAAAAGTATGTAATAATTTCATCCTTAAAGTACTCTCAGAAGTTTGTATTCTGAATATGACCGGACTTTTCCTTTACTGCGGCAAATAAACATCAAAATGTGAGAATTCGGGACATTTGTTCTCTGCTGTGCTTGCTGCTAGCATGTTCTTTTGCAAATGAAAATAAACCCCTAATTCTTCCATTTCCACCTTTGACTTCCTCTTCTGGAATCAACAGTAAAGTTGCACCTTCTAATAAACTGCATGGTTCAAAGCATGGCAAAAACACAGAGACTTATAGTCCAGAAAATATGGTAGATTAAAAAGTAAGAAGTCAAATAATTTCACTCTTAGAAGACATTTCAATTAGCTATAAATATTATTTAAACAAAACTATTAAGACATTTATATTTCTTTCAGCAAATCTCTTCTCACACACTTCTGTTTAAATGTTTGACATTTTAAAGACCACTTCACAATTGACACCATCCTCTCCAAAGATGTGTCAAAAACCTTTATCCTTTTATTTCTGGAGCTTAACCTCATAGTGAAAACAATACCACCTTAAATTTGAGCGCCTCATTATTCCTTTGAAAAATAGCGTTTTTCAAAGATATCTTTAACTTTTTTACACTTTAACAGTGTTGAACTTTTAATTAGTAACAAATTATTTGCTTCTCCCTTTTCCTCTTCAAACTGTGAACCACAAGAAAGTCTTAAAAACGTTTAGGACAGCTAAAAATGTAGAAATATGTTAAAATATATGTATTTTTCAAAAGCTCTTTTCTAATATACTTTAGCAAAAAAGGGTTAATTTGTTTAAGAAGTAAAATGTCTACATGTAACAAATCTAAAAAGGTTTAAGACCTAATTCTTCACAGAGGCCCAAAAATGTCTTACAGATGGTGAGATGACCCACAGTCACTTTTCAGAAAAATGCTTCAGTTAACGATCATTAATTTTAGTCTCATGTCGAAACTGTCTGCTCTTCAACTTTCCAAATCATTATCTAAGCCCTTCAGGACTGTTTTGTTTCACTGAGCCTGGAGTGAAATAAATGGAGTGAACTGGAAAATGTCTGTGACTCTTATCTGTTGTTTCTTTGTTGGCATATGAAGAGAACCACGCAGAAAATATTTAGAGACGAAATATGAATGTAATCTGAAGCTGATAAGAGTCCCTATAACTGTGAAACATAAGTGAAAGTACAAACAAACAGGAATAGGAAGCATGTCATATTTTATTCCTGATCTTGTCATCTTTATGCCAAACAGCACCTGACAAGCCTCAATAAACCATTAAATATGTTGTACCGGTAATAAAACTCTTTAACTACATAATAACTTTATTCCCTCACCTTAATCACTGTTAGATACTTAGTAATGTGTCATATTGACAAATACTGTGATTTCTTTTTAAAACAAAGATTTAGAATAATATTGAAAACGACCTCAAAAAACGAGAAAACACAAAAATGTTTAGTTGTAAAAGATACAAAACATTTTGCACAAAATTGATGGATTCTTAAAATAGTTAGTCCCCCTTAAAAACAGTATTTACACTTCCTGGAATAATGTCTGGATATAAAAAGGTATATTAATTTTTTCTACATTTCAAATAATAAGAGAACCGAAAACAGGAAATAGCTTTAAATTGGTCTGCCTACATCAGGCGTTTACCTGAAATGTTCACCATGCCAAGAAACAAACAACTGATCAGCGGAATGCTGATCTTGCTGCATGGAGTTTTCATGTTCTCCATGTGCATGTGTGGGTTCTCTACTGGTACTCCTAATTCTTCCTGTTAGGTTAATTGGCAACAGACTGGCGACCTATCCGAGGTGTACCACGCCTCTCGCCCATACACTGAGATAGGACTAAGCGGGAGAAAATGGATGGATTTTTATCATTTTCTTTGTTATGCTTTGAAATAAGTCTATTTTTACAATTCTTATTTCACCATTTATCCCATTTCATTTCTGTTTTGATGAATAATTTATGTTTAATTAGAAATTAGGGTTGTTTTAGTATCTAAAACTTCCTAATTTTCTCTAAAAGAAACTTTGTTTTTACCTTTTCTTCGAAAGGTAGGTCAACCTGTTTTTTGGGGAAGCACATATTTTCCCTTCACTTTCCTTTCATGGTGGCCATAGATTATTTCAGCCTCTATTTGTCCTCCTAATATTATTGTTTTGTTCTTGATTTATCTCTCCTGTACATACAGGTCATTGTACAACGGTCCTTGTCAGCTAAGAACATGAGTCACGTCAAAGGAGCTTCAATCTTTGCCGCCTATCTGAAGTTGCTGCCCTTCATCTTCATCATCCTTCCGGGCATGATTAGCCGAGCCCTCTATCCAGGTGCACGCCCACTCAAACAAAGACAACATCCACGCATTGATTTTAATTAAGAGAACAAAGGTAAAACACGCCGTGTCTTTGCAGGTAGAGACTTGTTTCGCTGCCACAGGTGAACTGGCAAACAGTTTTTTTTTTTAGATGAGTTTGTAAAACAGATGTATGTGTGTGTGTGTGTGTGTGTGCATGTCTGAAAAAGATTCTCAGCATTTCCTGTAAATCAATGCTGAAAAAAATACTTCTGGGAAGCTGAGGACTTTCCCAGTGATCAGTCCTGACAGATGCAGGATCATAATGACAGCAGGGATTTTTAATGCCATACAATCAAAAAACATTTTTAATATCATTCTTACGCAAAAGCTTCCTTCAGTATTTATTTCTCAGTTCAACACAGAGAAACTACACAGCTTTATGCAAACCTAACATCCTGGGAATCTTCCTTCTTTGGCTGAAGAGTTACTTAAAAATAAACAGTGATTTGCAAACATATGGATACTCATTCAATTGATGGAATAGATCGATATGACGCATTGTGTCATTTCTAAGTGGAAGAAGAAATCCTACATGGTTTTAAAGTGTTTTAAAATAAATGTCTAAAAAGGTTTGGGGTGCCTTTGTTTTGGTCAATATTCAGTAGAAGAATCATTCCCAGCAAAAGCTGTCCGTATCAACAGATTGAAATGTTGCCCTGTTCTGCCTAGCACCTGTGAACAGCAATTATTTCAGTCTTGCCTCAGATCCTTGATAAAAACCCGGTCTGGGGTCTGACTGAGCCATCGTGACGCTTTGATCCAAGTCTTTTCTTCCAGAATTGTTCTAGTTTTCCCTCCATTCATCTTCCCATCAGCTCTGGTAAGCTTCCCTTTCCTTACTGAAAAAAGGACCATGTGTTTAGCTCTATGTTCAGCGGTACGTTTCTGCCACTTAACGTATTTCTATAGTGGCATTAAAGTTCAGATTTTCCTTCTTCTGATCAAAAAACCTATTGAATGTTTGTCGTGTTTCCTGGATGGCCTTCAATCTGCAAACACATGGTGGCCCCTTGACTGCTGCTCTGCCTGATTCTTTCCTTACCAATCCTGTCTGTCTAGGTCAGAGGTCGATAACCTGAGGCCCCGGAGCCACACTGGTTAATTAGCTTTCTCAAAGTGGCTCCAAAAAGTGTCTTGGATTGTATAGATAATATATAGTAAGGCTGGTTTGAACAGTTGTTCTATTTCTGTTTAACATCAGCAAAAACGTTTTCCACCAGATTAATGCTAAAAGTTTATGAGAGTTTATACCAGGCAGCTTATAAACTCAGATAGCCTCATTTTCGAAGTTTAAACTTTTTTTCATACAACGTATACTTGTCAAACTAAGTCCTTTGTTGGTTTTGTGGCACCAGAAACTCTTATTTTGTTGAAGCAAGGGGAAAATAGATCTTATGAAGATCCTGAGTTGAGATCTTTCACATAAAAGATCAACAAAAGGCATCCTGTTGTAAAGTGGGAAAAAACTAGACAATTTCAAGGGGTGTTAGGACATTTTTGGAGGCGGTGGATAAATAAGTTCTAATGAAGCAGGTTGGCTGGACTTGTAATTCCAGAACTTAAAACAACAAAACCATTGTTCATAAAGTGATGGAAGCTGGCTTAGTTCTTTTATCACTTCTTACAGGTTAGCAAGTGGTTTTTTTGTTTTTATGTGTGCTCACCTGTCCTATGTGTCGGTGTGGGGAAGCATGTCCCTGTCTACGTAGTTGCTGGGATTGGCGAATGAGGGAGGAGCCGCCCTCTGATTGGTTGGCCTCCCGCAGGTCCAGCATGCTCTGAGAGAAGCGAGCCATCATGTTGAGTCCGTCTCCGTGGGAAGGCCCTCTTCCTGATCCGGTCTGCCCCCCATTGGTGAGCGCTTCGCCGCCTGCGTCCTGCTGGGAACAGTCATAGAACTCCTCCTCTGATGCTGTGGAAGCGCTCGAGGGTTCGTCGTTGAGCGCTCGGTCGCAGATGACCTTAGTGCTGTCCTGGCTCCCCTCTTCGTTGCTGCCAGAGTCTCCGCTGTCATTCTTCGACGTTAACCGGATACGGTTCCGGGTCTTCTCGGGTTGCTCTTTGTGTAGATTATCCACCTGGTCCATTTTGATCAGAGTGACCTGAGCCTCACCGGGCTGCTCTGATGAGGCGGGGTCTATGACCAACTGCAGCGTGCGGCGTTTGGGAACGGGAGGCGCTGCAGGCGGTGTTTCTTGAGTTTTTCCAGCATTGTCCATAGGCTGTGTATCAGCAGTAACTTTGGGTTGTGTTGTAGACGTTTGTGGTTCATGTTGTGGAGATGTGCTGGGCCTCTCAGTGGGTCCTCTGGAGTCAGTTTGGTCCTTATTTGGAGCACTTTGGGATCCAAGCTTGTTTTCTGCTGGAACTACAGGGGTGGAGTCTTTAGCACTCCCAGTCCCAGGCAGATTGTTTCCTGTTTGAGTGTCTTTTTCACCCTGATTTGCGTTGGATTCCTCAGTCGGTGCTGGTTGAGTCAGTGGTGAGCTGAAGCGTATAGCCTGGCTGACCTCGAACCTTTCCGACCTCTGGAGGTGAACCTGATGGGCTCTCTTTTCATCCCTGATGTTGATGAAGCCGATCACATCACTCGGGGGATCTGGCTCCGGCCAGGTTGGCAGATACGGGATTAAGTTGGCTTTCTCCAGATGGACTAACCCAGGGTGTAGGGGCGACTCCTCAATAACCTCCTTAAGGCGTGCTTTCATCACCTTCAACCCAGCGGGAATCTGGGAGTTTGATTCCTTTTTACTGGAGTTCTGGTCAGAGGGGGTGGGGCTTGTGTGAGCTCCTGTTGTGACAAGTGCGTATTTGGGATTGATGAGCTTTCTGGCGACAGAAGCTGGGACAGGTGCAGGCACTGTCTGAGGCAGCGGGTCGGGGATTGGCTCGTCCTGCAAGGGAACCTTGCTGAGCGACACTCCCCTGGACGTAAGGAAGAGATCCCGAAACTGAATGTCGAAGGTCTCTACTGCCTGCCCAGTTATGACGGTGATGAGGTTCCGGTCCAGTCGGGAAGAGGACCAGGTGAAACTGCAACACCACAGAGATTAAAACATTAGGTCACCGGAGTAGATTAACATTTCATTACCACCTGGGAAAAACCCAAGTAGTAAGCTATTACAGCCATATAACTGCACCAGATGTCTTTTTGCTGAAGTCACACATCTCCAGATGATCTTTGATCAAATCACATAATTGTTAACCCTTCCTGGAGGAATCAGAGTCACAGCAGTGAAGAAGCTAGACAAGCATGCCTCTACAGACAAAGGCGTTCTCTGTTTGCCTGCAGGAAAGTCTGGGTAGTTTATTAAAATTAGCCTCAGCTGATATTAGATGTGCTGCAACATGTAACAAACGACCAGAAAGGATAAACACTGGATATAGAAACCATTACACAATCCGTCCACGGGGTGTAATGTCTCTGAGCTCTTTTAAGTAATTTGAAGAGATTTGCCTTCACATCAGTTTCACAATAACTGATAAACGTTGCTGGTTTTGACTCAGCTGGAAGACAAAAAGAGGATGATGAAATCTACTGAGCCCTTATGAGTCCCAGAAAGAAAGCCTTGTAGTATCCATAGCCCTTACACATTTACTCACTTTGAAACTAACAGTTATATCTGTATGAGAAAAAAACCCCACATAAAATACAGCCTCCCGTTACTTGGACACCAATACATAGATCCTAGGGTCATCAAATATCTTCACAAGTCTCCTGGCTATCAGCAGCATCTCTCTGTGAGTGATCTAATCTTAGTATCAAATCCAGCTTTGCTGTGGAGGCCTCAGAGGTTTGTTGGATAGAATTAGAGAATAAACAGCATCATGAAGGAACATAGCAGACAAGGAGAAGCAGGGTTAGCTTGTTTGTTTTTTATCAGAATATGACTATTATAAACCAACCACAACAAGGGTGGCCACTTAACCCGACAAGCCAAACAAGGACAGCATAAAACAAGGAACTGACCCAGAAAAACATTAACCAAAGTAACTCTGGAGGAGCTGCAGAGATTCACAGCTCAAGTAGTTTGCTAAAAGCAATTTGATAGACAAGGAAAAAATGCTGGTTTTGTGGCCAGGAGGGACCTTCTTAACTGGCAAGTTAAACAGTCTGAAAACCCACAAGTCATCTAAGGCAAGTTCCTGTTGAAGATTCTCAGCCATCCAGGTCATAGTCACTCCAAAACTCCCTCTTCAAAGGGTTTCTGTCCTTTGTGTTGGTTTATTGGATTCTGATCAAATCCAAAGATGTTGGCAACGACATAAATAAATGTAATAATTAAAAGAGGTAGTGAAACTTCTTCAAGGCATTGCATGCTAATAAACAGAAGCAGCATAGCTGTGGCCTGGCTGCCATGAATCAGATTTAAGCGGTGCTGCAACTGTGACGCATTAGCAATCATATTTTAGTATGACCCAGCTCCCCACGAGACACCGAGGATATTATCTGCCTCTGTGGCTGCTACATTCTCCTCTTTGTACATCAGCTAGTTGCTAAGTATTTCTGTCAGTAATTTTCTGCTGAGCAGGATGTGTGTGGTTGATTTATGTGAGCTTCCTCCTGCGGGGGTAAACTCTAAGGCCTGGGTGAGGGATAGAAACTAGACAAAACCAACAAACTGAACATTCGATTTAGAACTGTATAGGGAATGTGTACGTTTTTTAACTCTAGCTTTCTAACACTAGCCTTTGGCTCAATTCAAGGGCCTTACTATTTTTTAGATGAACGTTTTTATAGTTACCTCTGATCCAATGTTCGTGCAATGTGTGTTTAAAAATACAGGAAATAAGATGGTGGAGGACAAAAGAAGAAGTGCAAGCAATAACAATTATTTCTTTTTGACAACAGGGAAGAAAATCCTTTAAAAATCAGACACAGAAATCAGTCATTGTTTTTCAATAATCTTCTACCAAGTTTTCAGTTCATATTTCTATTTGATAATTAGCTAACAGCATAATATTTGCTTGGTTATCCATGCAATTTGTTTTGTACTTTACATTATTTCATCAACAAAGGAAGTTCCTCCAGCTGCTGTCACGCTGCTCTCTCTAACTTATTGTGCCTTGCGTGTGTTTAAAATGAGGAAAGGGATTTATTTAGTCAAAAATCTGGTGCTGTCCCATCTGTGAAGTATGCACGCTGCTTTTGATGTTCCTATAGTGTATAGAGAATGTGTATTAGGATGGAGGGCATTTTCCAAACATAATTTTGTCAAAGTTGCACCCCCCAAAACTCCATATTATACCCAATAAAATTACATTTCTATCCATTTACAAAGTATCTTACATGGAGGATTGATTTATTTTCATTTGCCAGGGAAATATTAGCAATTCCTACTGAAAGCAGCCACCCATCCTGCCCATATACAAAGCATTCACTTGTTGCTGTACTTTTGACACAGTCACCAGTGCCAGTGGTTGTACTTTGAAAGCATGATCATGAGCCTTTAAAAGCAAGCTGACAATTGTCTATTGATGGTTGTTTTCTACATTACTTCAAATCTAATAAAAGACGACATTTAGCAGTACATGACTGTTGAAAAAGTTGCTTTGGGCCCAAAAATGACTTTAGATTTTACATTATACCTAAAAGCAATTCAATTTTTTCTATTGTTGTCATAATACCGACCTGCTCTACCTAAACTGACTATGATTCAACAGAAAAAGAAGCTGTTGGTAGACCCAAACTTACACCATTGGTCCACCCAACTGAAACATTAGGTAGATAATAATCTGAGAGAGGTATAATCGGGGGTATGTGCATAATTCTTTGGTTCTTTGGTGAGGTGTCTTAAAGTGATCAGAGACAGAAGCCAGGATCTATAGAAAAACTGAAAACTTTGCAAGGCACTAAAAAACTAAAAGACAGTCAGTTAGATGTTAGTGACCAAGCACTGAATTATTAGCGCTCACCTGTATGAACCAGAGATGGCTCTGTCTCCATCTACAAGGAGGAACTTCTCACTCAAGGATCCTCGCACCCTCTGTGCTGATCGCGTGAAAAATTCCAACCCTCCGCAGCAGCGCACACGCAGATTCTACACAAACACACACAAAGAGTGTTAGCACTGTAAAACTCCACAGGGTTTGGCATTGAGGGCAGACAGGACTTCAATGCACAAAGGGGAAAATAATGGCAACAACAGACTGGAGGGCCTTAAGAGAAAGCCTTTCCTTGTTGCTTAAGAGTTGGTGCTCAGCATTAATAATCTCTGCATGATGTTGAGTGACTTTGCAGGTTAGAGCTTGGACTCTCATGCTTCATTGACACACCCTGTGGTGTTTGTCTTCAGCTCTGTGATAAGGGTGTGGTTCCTGGCTGAGCGATAGATCTGTGCAAAATCTCACAGGAGCAGCTACAGAAAGGAGCCATAAACACTGAGGACAGTAAATGGGGACAGATAAGAGAAAAGAAAAATGAAAAAAAAAAGAAGCTAAACGGGGCGAATACCTTAGAGAGGAAGGTGGGGAACTGAAAGAGAAACAGTGACAGCGAAGGGAGTGTTGGTGGCTTATTTAATTGCCTGCAGCACAGGCGGGAAAATGTTCAGCATCTTTCTGGCCTCCAGTCTAAAAAACTCCTTTATAAAATTCCTGTGAAACACTAAGCATTTTCTGTTAGTGGCTTAACCAGTTTACCTCAGAGGCAGAAAAATAACAGTAATGTTCAATGTTGAACAACTGGCTGGAACAAGGGAGACGCCTAAAGGCAAGAACCAGCAAGACTAAATCAATAAAGCCATCTAATCCAGTTCTACATCAAAAACTCTGATCTTATTGATAAACACTGTTTTTCTAAAGAATATTTCTCTAAAAGAACAAACCTGTTTTAAAAAAAAACATTTTCATGAGATTATCATCTACTCCCTGCTTCTTATCAAAATCCCATCCATGTGCGGGTGTGTGCATACAAACCTTTAGGTGCCCTCTGTGCATATCAGCTCTTCCACACATGGAAAGAAAGCAGGGCACTGCAGCTATATCCAGAATTATGTACACAGGGATTCTGCGTTTATAGGATGCGTCCAGAAGGTCTCGAAAGATATCCACATCTGTAAACACGTCCATCACCACAGCAATCACCTGCACATACACACACACACAAAAAAAGAAAATAAATAACATAAAACACACACAGGAAGGCAGAGCTTGTGTTAATGTTTCCTGGTCTAAGGGTGGGTTCACATTATTCTACTGTTATCAACAATATTAAACTCATTAAATGGACAGAGGAAGCCTGGCACTTTAGGGGAAGGAACAATAAATTAGGAAGGAATGAATTCCAGTCCAGAAAGTACAAGTTTCATCAAGTGACTGTTAGAGACAAAGAATGTTTTGCAGAGAGGCGATAAAATGCAGCTAGACGGGTGACTCTGTGTTCCTCTGCTGCAAAGTAGCGCCAGAGACATAGCAGTCCTGCTGACTTAACCAAAAGGGCACAACTGGAAAACAAGATGATCACGATTTAAATTAATATCCAAACATCTGCCAACAATACTGAAAAGCAGCTCTCAGATTATTTGGAAAACCAATCAGAGTCTACTAATCCATATAATTATGTCTGTGATTTTCAAATAAGGTCTAATTAATCTTTAGTGTAATACTAAACCGTCATATGAGACTTATGAGTAAGAAAGGTAAAAGTTTTGTTCGTCTAGCAGGCATGTAAACGTGTTTAGTGACGCAAGTGCATTTCTTTCCTCTGACACCTCAAGCTCAGACCTGCTTCTATAAAACTTTGATGTAGGCGTGTGGGAGGGCGGCACATGGTTGGGAAGCAAATGTATGAAAAGGAAAGCTGCTGCAAACAGAACATGGAAAGAACATTAGGCTTGAGTTGAATTTTAGACAATAGACTGAATAGTCTGAGCTGAGTTTGCCAAGTGAGCATAAAATGATGGCCTCCCCTCTATAAAAGAAGAAGCACTGATAAAATCAAAACCACTAATCCATTGGTATAAAAGTGTAAAATTTACTGTTAGGTAACGTTTATGATACCGGGAAACATCTAACTGTTACAATGTGAAGGTATTTTCATTACCAACTCAGCTTGGTTATCTATATTTCCTCGACCTTCTTATGACCTCAAACTTTTTTTTCCATCCATCATGTGAAAAGGGGGGATTCTAATTCCTGATTCCCAATTTCCCCCATAATGCACATCTGACATCTCTGTATCAGGATTGGCAGGAATAAAAGGAATGCAGCGGTGAAAGCCCATGTGATCTGTATGTCTGTGTTTGTGGTGGCTCTGGCTGCATCCCACCATGCCTTGTCGATTTCTCATAGACTCTCTAATGGGCTTTCATATACATGAGTACTGAAAACATTTATCTGATCAATCCTAAATCATTGATTTGCGAAATAACAGGCAGCTTTTTCAGTAATCAAATAATTGTTACAGACAGATTTGCAGAAACAAATACCAAACAAGAGCAGAAATCAAGCCATAACTGTAAAAATATAAATGCATTTTGCATTCAAGATGAAAACCTGATTTGTCAGTAAACATGCCATTATGAAAAATCTCTTATAAAGCAACATTTGACATCCAATTATTAATCAAAAAAGGATTTAAATACTGACCTATTAGCAACACAATCGTTAGTTGCAGCCCTACTTCACAATCGCAAGGCTGTGATTATTGTTTTTGACTGTATACTTGTCCAACATGTTTTCTTCCTTCCACTAAACTTTCTGTTAATAAGCATAGCTGTAGCCTTTGTGAATGCCAGCCTCTTTAATGATTTTAATTTTCTATTTCTATACTTCAAAAGGATGCAAATGACTGTCTACAACATAGTTTTTAATTGATATTTCTTCCATCTTAGCACAACCCTTATCTATAAATGTTATTAAAGTTTTTTTATGAATAGGCACTTAGGCACATGGACAAAGGAATGGTGAGATCAACCAAACATTTTATATGAGTTTCTATTAGAAACCTCCACCAGCACCATACTCCTCACCTTCTGAGCTCCAGCAATGCTCTTCCGAACCACCTCTTTGATGTGCGTGTGACCCTCTGTGGGAGGCTGCGTGTACACGGTCACGCGCGTCACCCCTCTGTATGAGATGGAGTCAGGCCACCCGAGGTCCAGCTCCGCCACCGAGGCCTCGGACCGGTCCGGCCAGTAGGCGAGCGACACCTCTCCGTCCTCTCCTTCTTCTCCGGACCCAGGAGTCAAGTTCCCCGCCCCGGGTGTCCCCGGCCTCGGGTGGTGTTCGTGGCCCGGTCTGTACGCCTCGGCGATGCGCGTGACTCTCTCCAGTTCCGTTTCAGAGAGGAACCCCCGAATTTCGTGCTTCTGGATGTAGTCCGTGAACGCATCGCGGCCCTTGGTGATGAGTGCTTCGAGGGCCAGCCGTTGGTCCTCGCTGTAGAAAAACTCCGGCTTGCTCTCGCTAATGCGCCAGTTGACGTGGTGGTCGTCCAGACACTGGACCTGAGACAAAGCCATAATCTCCAACTTTCAATAAAAAATAAGTTAAGCACTAAAATCAGTCTGAGACAGTTTTCTGTCGTCCAAAAGGGTCAAGCCTATACGGTCATTACGGTAATCAGACTTTGGGTTACCCATTTAGTAGAATTTCCATAAGCTAAAAGCAGCTATCAGCGATCCAACAGACTCGGGTAACTGGATCCCTTATTCAGGTGTAGTCTGAACAAAGCTCCCTCCGCCCAGAGCCACGCCTTTCACCTGACGGAGGCTCCCGGCCGGCGGCCCCGCAGCCTCAGGGCTCGGCAGATGTCCCGGCGGCGGATGAATGTTTCTGCCTGCGTGAGTCAACAATAAGCGGAACACGCAGCTCAGACTCAGACAGACGTTATCAACCCCCGTTAAATGTCCTGAAACTGCGTGAGTCAGTCCAACTGTTGCGCTGACGAGTCACTTTTCCTCCAGTTTGTCGCAGCAGCTCAGAGGTTTCCAGATGTTCAGGCAGCTGTTGGAGCAAAGTTTGCGCTTCATGAACGTGGCACGAATCTGACTGTATCCGGGTTCA
Source organism: Cyprinodon variegatus (assembly GCF_000732505.1). Taxonomy (NCBI): domain Eukaryota; kingdom Metazoa; phylum Chordata; class Actinopteri; order Cyprinodontiformes; family Cyprinodontidae; genus Cyprinodon; species Cyprinodon variegatus. The sequence continues at coordinate 668,507 of NW_015150605.1, forward strand.
CGCCGCTGTTCTTGTGTTCACGACTTCCTCTAAAACAACGTTCAAACTTCTTTTAAATCCAGAGGGACAGGCGGAGAGTCTAATCACTGAGTCCGGGAACGGAAGCTCAGTGACCGGGGGCAGAAAGGCGGGGTGTCCGGGAGTTGGTGTGGAAACAGAGGCTTTAAACCCCACCCCAGACCGGACAGAGAAAAAAAAAACTTTTTTTTTCTTACCCAAATCATTGCCGTTATGAAAGACTGTAATAACTAAGCCACAATGCGGCGTTAATTAATATGCCTCGGCAATAATAATCTAGACATCTGGGCCAGCTGGCGACAAGTAATGAAAAAGTTTAGATTCATCCTGAAAGAAAATATGCTGAGTCATGATAATAGAGTGATAAAATGTTGTGGAAAAATTATCAAATGCTAAGATTAGACTATAAAAGTAAACATAGGACTAAGTTATAATAAAATATTTTTTTTTGTACTTAAAGGTATAGGGGAGGATGTTCTTTTTCTGGGTGGATCATCAAAATAAGTGGTCATCCTACTTGTCAATCATTCTGCTGATATATTTACGTAAAGCCCAGGCTTGGAATCAGGAATGATTTTCAGCCCTGGCATTTTTCCACCTGCACCAGCCCACCCGAAAGAAAAATAGTCAAACGCATGCATCTCAAATGTGAAACACAATACGAATACACATTGTAGAATAACCATCTATCTTCAGCATCACATGACAACCATCACCAAGACTTCTATAATGCAGTTTTACTGACTTCTGTTATTAACACCGACGTGACAGTGAATGCTGCTGCGTAACGTCCACACTTGCACAAAGCCAGCCAGACACCCACTCACACAACACAGTGTCGTCACTGACCCACTGTCACAATGGGGGTGGAGGTCCGACAGGACCCAAATGCAGACACAAAAGCTTAAGATTGTTACTTGAAGGTTTAATTAACCAAAAGTTCAACAGAAGCAACAATCCAAAACATGAATCCACAAAAATGCTGAAAACCAGGAATACTCACTACAAGAAGGGGACAAATAAATGACGACAATCCAGCCAAGAGTGACTGAACAGCAGGAGAATACATGGGAGAGAGAAACAAAGACC